>NW_020653200.1:4079679-4081357 GCF_003589595.1 Hyposmocoma kahamanoa
TTACGACTAATAGGTAATAACCAAAACTGTAAATAACTTAGGGATTACATTCTTTGTCAAAATATTGTCCTATTCAATAATTTAGAAGAGTAATAAAAGCTTTTATCGATATGTAAATAGAATAAACGAACGGAATACAACTAAAGCGAATACTGAATGTAAAGACATTAAAGTAAAGAATAAAGCTGTACCTGCTTACATTATTTTGTGTTAGAGAATTGTCCAGGTACCTATTTAAATATAGTCCCTACAAACTTTCAAGGACGTAAGGCATCAACTTCAAAGTCAATAGTCATTACGTACTAATACTTTGATCTTATGCTCATATTTTATTTATAAATTAGGGCAAGATTGCCAGCCTTCAAGTTATAAACAGTTCAGGAATAAATCGGCCCTGATCCTAGCTGAACTCAATTTCAACTCAGAAGGTATATCATTCTATATAACTCAACGATTTAGTATCTGAGAGTTATGAGTAAACGTTATGAGAAAAATTCGCCGGTATTTACATTGACATTTGTGAGCGATAGAAGTTAAGTTTACGTACACAATTGTGAAATAATATTTGTGTGGTCTTGAAGTTCACTTTAGTCTGTCTTTTTTGAATACGGAGTAAAATAACATTTGTAGGGTTGCCAGTTTTCAAAAAAAATTAAATAGTTATGCAGTTGTTGTCGATAGTTTCATCGATAGATTGTGAATATATGCTATGATATATATGAGATATGTCTTTGTGCATTATGAAAAGTAAGTTTTCAGAATGCACAAAAATATTCATTTCACGGCAAATTTTTCATATGGTGTACGTATGGATATGAATTATTCTTTAAAAAGGGCGTAAAGTAAACAACATAAATTCAGTAAAGGGTTTTACTGAATTTATAACAGTACGCACTTTTTGTAAAAGGCATGGAAAGTTTAAAAATTTCAATAAAATTTATGCATATTATTTTATTATTAAAAATTAAGTGCGCATTTGACCTTTATCTCACCTGATGGAAAGTGACGATGAGGTCGACGCACACCTAAATGGTGCATTTTCACTCTGGCCTTGAAAAAGCCCAGGTGTACCGTTAAGGGAATTTCTACAGGCAGGAAATTCCACTCCATAAATGCGCGCCACATGATTTTCTATTTTTGAAGACATAACGTAACTACGTTTTATTAAAGTATCTGCTATAATCGTTTAATTCAATCAAAATAAATTATAGTGTCTAGTGATGAAAACGACACTTAAATTGTTAATGTTTTAATATACGATTCAAGTCGGCCACTGTTCAAATTAAACACTTTTGTTACTTATTATAAATCTAAAAGATTCAGGACTACGGTGAAAGCGTTTTAAAATACTCAGAATTTTCCAAAGAATCCTCTTTGAAAATGCTTGCCGAATGCCAATGTACATGATTTTAGCTAGGTAATTAACCAGTAAATAATTGCCGCTTAATTTTCGCGGACGGTGCCGTCATTTTCATGGACACAGAAATTTCAAAGTCGAATTCCGCGGAAAGTTGTCGTTGGATTTTAAAGTTTTAAATATTATTTTACTTTCACAGTCGGCTGCTTTCATGTTCAAATATTCATTTTATTTGAAAACTGATAAACAAAATTTGCAAGAAAAAAGAAAAATCTAGAAATATTGAGGAAACGTTTTTTTAAATTTCTTATTTTACTTCCT
>NW_020653200.1:4081457-4119073 GCF_003589595.1 Hyposmocoma kahamanoa
CCTATATTTCCATATGCCATTTGAAATAATAAACGTCTATTCAGTGCTAGGGCGGAGTCTAAATTTCTGATACATTTGTAATTGATCGATAAACGATTAGCAGCAATAAAGATATTGAATACTAATTATAGTATTCACATACGCGTGAGTCACCCTAACGAATTGTTACTATTATAACTTCAGCTTATGCAAAAAATTTTACGTGGTAGAATGGCTTGCACACCTGTTTACTCGGTGTAGCCATCTCTGATATAGATTTAGAAAAACTAACTTTTCTATATTTGCTCAAGTCTGGGTGTTTGTTTCGCGGTAGTGTGCATTTGCGTTCCCGCGTTCCCATCTCGAAAAGCGACGAGGCGAAACACCGTCAAGTTTTAGTCGGTACGAGTCCGACATAAACCGTCGTCTCTCCGGATGGTGGGTAACCATGAGGATTTCCTGACGTGAAAAAAGCAGGTCTGGGTGTTTGTGGTGCCGTCGTTGTTTCTGATTTCCATAACACAATATATAATACTTTAATTAGTTTGGGATGGGAGCAACGTATGTGATGATGTTTAATATTTATTTATTATACATTCAATTTAGCGCTTGTGTACCGTCCCGAGTTTCGCTTGTGTACATTGGCCATCGGTAACTAACGATTTTTGTGTATTTCCAGGATGTGTGTCAGTCAAGATTTTTCAAAATCAACTTCTAATTGAACATAATCACATTACAACAAACTATATAGCTGATAAAAATGTTCAAAAAAGTTTATTTTCACTTAAATACATTGTTAGGAAAGGACGATTGTAATGTTTTACAAAATATTTGTTTGTCGTCTACGTAGGTATGTTCGGTCTTATTTATGATCAATAAAGAGTATATCTGTCTATCTAAAATGCAAAATTGCTTTGACCCTGTTATACTTTTTTTCTATGTCGTCCTAACGAACCGCCAGATGGATATACTTCGGACGTTTGAAACTGACACAAGCTACGTTCGAAATAATTTTTATATTAAAACTGACACTGGTCCAAGTCTGGACAGCCGTGTCACTTACCATCAGGCGCACGACTTGTTCCTCCCGTCACTTGATATTATATAGAGAAAGAACACGGGTCGAACGGGTTTGTCCTATGTGCTCAGTCTTGCAGGAATTCAGATTCAACGAACTTTTGGGGACAAACCACCATTAAGGAAAAATAATATTAATAACCGCCGGATGTTAAATCAATCTGACCAATGGGAAAAAACCCATTGGCCAGACTAGTCTAACTACCAATCTGACCAACGGGAAACGTTTCAATTTACTAAATCTGGATATTTTGCATTTGCTTCAATAATTGATTGATTTGATAAACAGTGTTACAGAATAGATATAAATACAGTACGCGATTATACCAAAATTTATTTCACAACACTTATTAGTACGAGGTAAAATACGTGCATGTTTAGTTGCGGACATAGTGTGTCATGCTAGTTGTGTAAAAGATTTTTGAAATTCGAACTTAACAACAGACATGCATATAACTTTTTCGTACAACTACGCGATTTGTCGTACGTAACTTATCTATGTATAATATAAATCCGTTGGTATTTGAATTTCGGTCCATAATGGGAATCATTATGTTATTTAAATTAACATCATACAGATTTATTGCAATATTCTAATAAATATTATTATGCCCTTACATACCTATTCAGATACCCCTCGTCATATTTCTATAATACTGATTTTGATACCCGGATTATTTGTTAATTTAGGTGATTGGGTTTCAATTACAATTTCAATCATTTGATGCTAATTGCGTTCTATCTCAGATTGAATACGTGTCGGTATTGCATTTCCTCGTGTAAAATTCCTTGAAAACACATTTGCAATAGTTCCCACCAGCGGCACATTTACTAGACTAATTAAAACAAAATTAATACTTGAAATCATTGTTATTTTGACTACATTGTTACCAAATAAATCTGCTTAGTTCAGTACACTGAAATTTCGTTGACATGAGAAGTGCTTCACAAATGTGTCATAATTCCAATTCGTCACATCAATGGGTAAATATTTATGAAAGCTATTGAAGTAAGTCTGGCTGTAAGATTTGTATGTTTCTTTTTTCGTTTGTTTATGTTTTTGTCACTCTGATCAGAAGTCCTGACTGAGCTCTGCTGTTTTTGTTACGATATATTTTTCCTAATAGGTATTAATAAAAACATAAATTTTGTTTGCATTAACTCGATGTAAATACTTTTGCAGGCGGGAAACAGAATCATCATTGGAACATATTAGGAAATAACCGTCTTATTTACACATTAATTGTATGCATGACTTGGAACGTTTAACAGTTTTGAAAATAGCCTTATCATACTCTATATTACTAGTAATACTTATATATTATTTATCACATACTATATAAATACGCTCTTTAGTACGTGTGGAGCACTATAAGTTTCCGGAATGAATAAGAAAAAATACTATAAATGGTCAGAAATGAATTTATTGTTTCTCAAAATGTTCTCCATTAGCGTTAATGCACTTTTTCATATGAATGAACCAATTTTGGAAACATTTATACCACTCTTCCGTGACATCTCTTGAATCTCTGAAACATATTTTTCATACTCTTCGACAGCCACTTCAGGCGATGAAAATCGTTGACTGCGTACCTGCGTAACGTAACTGGTTCTTAATTTTTGGAAATAAATAAAAGTCACAAGGTGCCAGGACTGTACGCGGGATGGCTCATAAGGTCAGCGTTGTTCATCTTCAAAAATTCATTTATCTGTCTGGCCGTGTGAGAACTTGCATTATCGTGGTGCAAGATGATATGGCGGTTACGGTTATTTTTACGGAGTTTTTCAATAACTTCCGGCAAACAAATGGTCGTGATGTGTACCAATCACTATTCGCGGTACAACGATTCTCCAAAGCAACAGTAGCCCCGTGTCCAGTTTTATTTAAAAAAGAAACAATCATCCGCTTAGGGGTACATTACACGCCCCACTTTGGTTGGTTTCGGCTCATCTCGAAAGACCCATACGCTCGATTGCTGCTTTGTTTTGGGATCGTAACTATATATCCATGTTTTATCACTTGTTACTATGTCCCACACCAAATATAAGGCCCCTTCGTTGAATCTGGTAAGCATGGCGTTTTTTGAACCTCAGTCAAATTATGTGGGATCCACCGAGAGCACAACTTTTTCACACCCAAATGTTTGTGTAGTATTGATTGTATTTGACTCATGCCTAGGCCTAAAGATGCCCAAATCTCACGGTATGTCACATGCCTGTCTGTTTTGATCATACGGCGCACAGTATCGATGTTTTTGTTATTTATATCAGTGGACGGGCGACCACTACGAAGTTCGTCACTGAGATTCACACGACCGCGTTTGAATTCTGCAAGCCAGATATAAATAGTCGTCGTACAGGGTGCTTCATCGCTAAAAGCAGTTTGAAGCCGAGCGAAGCTCCGCTGAGCTTCTACATTACACTTAAAGTCGTAGAAAATCATACTATGAAAATTTTCACGAGTTAACAAATCCATGGTTATGTAGACAACCTATTTCTAAAATGACACCACATTGTAAAAACGAGTGACAGTCAGATAAAACAAACTGTATTCTATAGCCAAAGAGTTCCATTTTCAAATGTTGTAATTTTTAAATATTGTTTATGTAAGTTACCAGTTCCGGAAACATATAGTGCGTCCTATGTATTACGCATTCTAGGCATCTCAGATGCTAATTGAAATTGATGGCGACATCATCATCAATACTCAAATTAATACTCATATATACGTCACACTGCTGGGTACGGGTCCTCTCAGGCGTGAGTTTGAACCAACGTAAGCCACACTGCCTCAATGCGGGTTGGGAACTTCACACGTTTCCTAGGGTTTCCTAGGGTTTAAATTAAATTTCGCATATAAATTCCTAAAAACTCATGAGCCTGGTTTCGAACCCCCGGCCTTTGCTTGTGAGGCTGTAGGTCAAACCATTGAGCTACCCCAGCTTTATTACGGCTTGTTAAACGCAAATTGAATAGCAAGTAGTTGCATGAATTTGGCAAAGATGTATAAAACATTCTCCAGGTAGAAAATTGGATATATACCAGGAATTAAGCCAGGCATCAAACCGCGAATCACGTCGCGTATTAACTTGATGCCTACACATCAAAATGCGTGCAAACCGCGATATGTGATAAGCTTTTTGGTCCACGACCGCGAAGGGTCCGACGATGTATAGTATCTAATTATATCCCTTACAGGTTGATTTCCGCAAATTCAGTTCAATTAATGTTTTAACACGCTACGATTCAGTCTTTTAGTTATTACTTAACCATTTAAATGTATACTCCATTTACTGTATTAGTGTCAATAGTGACATGAGACTAATGGATACGGGAGAAAAAAAACAATGGAAAGGCCTTAAATGTCGATTACTCTCAGAACCGCAGAACCGCTGTCGCCAAAACTGAAGTGACTCCTAGTGTTAGACACTGTGATGTGACTAGTGTTAGTGTGATTTAATGTTAAACACTATGAAATGTTGATAACGGTTGGTTGTAGTTTCGAATTTCAAAAAGTGTAACAAATTCTGGACTGTTAATATAATTTTTACCGAGTTGGATTATCGTTGAAAGATCAATACTTATTAATGCAAGTTACGCCGCCGTTTTGATTTTATATTGAAGTTTCATTCAGTGTGCTGTCATCTAGAGGCGCTGAAAGATGACGAACGATTAACGTCTAATAACATTTTCTAAAAAAAAGTCGACCATATTGCAGGAGTATAAGGTTTACCTTCGATTCTTATAAAAAAAAATCTATTACGATAAACAGAATAGAAGATTTTATAAAATTAAATTAAATAAGACTTGATGATGGTACGAAACACCACCATGGATAATATTATAGGTGCGACTACTATTAGCAAACTAAGGCATTTTTGTACGTTTTTCGAGGTTTTTGTGACATAATTGACACGACTACCAATATACTAAAACTACAAAAAACGAAAATGGCGGACTGAGCTCAAATTCGCGGAACTCCGCATACAGTTGGCTTACGTGTTACGCGCACTAAGCACTTCTATTGTATTTATTGTTCTGTGATTAGATACCCAAACTGGGAAGCTCGAAAATGGAATTTCGCTCCGTCATCGTCGGAGCTTCTTGAGCACAAAGCAATATAAGGGCCTTCACGCCCACACGCTCTTTGGTTAAACAGAATGCACGCACGTCCCTATGCATACATGCTTGCACGAATATCTGTCATTGACAAACCACTTCGAGTTCCCAACTAACGTCGAATGGCGGTCGGAATACCAATTATGATTGCTACGTCTCTGTCGTGTATTTGGAGAACTGTTCATATCACTGTGCCCGATGTTTCCCAAAATTAATATAGTTCGATGTGAATACTGTTCTAGCAGTCATGATTAATCAATTTCACGTTTAGGAGTGTAATTTGCTTACCTTACGAGTGCTCTACATACAATAAAAGAACAAACCCCGAATGACATTTCAACGAACTGTCGAATCTACTGACCTAGAAACGAAAAACCAGAAAACCGTTTGAATATAAATTCTAGCCAATTCTAACTTACTGAAAAAAGAAATGTGAGAATCAGCATTTGTACTCCCTATAACGAGATTAAGAAATACATGTGTTTTTATGAAAATAAGTATTTATTAAACTTACTTGTTACACCTAAAACTTATTTTTACTCTACAAAACTGCTATTAAAAGATGGTAAAGCGAAATATGAAGGTTCGATTAGAATATTTCACGAGTATGTTAATTTAAAACTTTTTAGCATATAAAGTTCTTCAAAGCGCTGAAAACAATAGAACACGAAGTTTGCTCTTTTTCTTAACTAAGTACATAAATATTAGACAACATCATATACGTTGTTCTGATCCCAAAGTAAGTAACTAAAGCACTTGTTAAAAAATTGTCTATTCAGTAACTTGTACTGCCTCCAAGAGCGTTGACAGCGGCCGCCATGCTCGTGTCAATTTGGGCCCGTTCGCTGGCTTATGTGGAGTTAGACCACGTTCCTTAAGTCTCCTTCCCACAGTTCTAGCGCAAACATCCACTCCATGAAAGTATCGAAGCTGTTCTTGGATCTGTACTGAAGTCAGTTGACGATTTCGTAAGCTCGTCGTGAAGATAAATCGATCTTGCCTTTCCGTTGTCACTTGAAATCGTGGTCTTCCTTGACGTCGAACATAGCCGCCAGTCTCTAAGTATCGATGGTATAACCTTTACACAGCGGAACGACTTAAATGCAGTTGTGTACTTACATTGCGCTGACTAAGTCCAGACTGCAAAAGTGCCACAGCTTGTGCGGCTACTTCAGGCGCAGTGTTCATATTCCTTCGAGAAATTTGGTTAAATTTAGAGGAAAAACAATGTAATACTCTCCTGCTCCTTTATTGTTAAATAAAACAATTAAATAAAAAATTTTGAAATTATTTCGTTTTGACTTGCACCTTCCGCTCGCTTATTTCTTTAAAAACAATGACGATTCACAACTTTTCTCCATTTTTCAAATTGGTAAATTCGAATTTGGAACAACAACACACCATAATAACGGGGGAACCTGCCAGCATTAAAACTGCATAAAAACTTTTTCTTTAATAAAACAATATTTTTAACCGACCTCAAAAAAGGTGGAGGTTCTCAATTCGACTGTATGTTTTTTTTACGTATGTTACGCGATAACTCCGGTATTTGTGAACCGATTTTCATGATTCTTTTTTTGTTGAAAAGGGGGTACTTCCATAGTGGTCCCATTTCATTTTGAAGAAAATCATCCACCTCTGTCTGTTCACACATGCAGGTTCATTTTTATAAGTAGCGCCTAAATTTTACTTAAGGAGCAATTATTTCGATGGTTGATTTTGCTATTTCTTCAATTCAAGGTGTTTTTCTCTCGATATACTTTGAGTAGTGAGAACCGTAGTGATTTTTATTATCTCCAGTGTCAAGTCCTGCATAGTGGCGAATTTAAGGATATTTCAATAAAACTTAGCAAATAGACGTAATTCCACGTACTTTTAAGGTCGGTTTTTTTTAGTACTCTGTACTGAGATTATTATATTCTAGGTCTTTCAAAATAAAAATTCAAGGTGGCTCGAAAGTTGTGTCCGGAAGTGTATACAAAGCTACAAATCCTGACTCACTTAGAAAAATAGAACGCATACTTCCCGATATGGTGGAAAAAAGATATTTATACCGTTGTACGCGGATAGGCTCCAAGGCAAAGAATCAAATATGAGAAGACCTGAATGTGGAAAATGTAAACGAGTGATCAAAGGCCTGGAAAAACTATAATACATGGGGGGATTTTTGTGCACTTTTGTGAGGTACACCTTGGCCAATTTCCGCAGAAAGTAAAAAATGTAGAACCAGAACCAACAAAATTTTTTTTTTTCATAAATTGGCTCAAATCAGGGATCGAATCTGGAACCTCCTCATCAAGCGCCACTGAAAAGTGTAAACACACCCCGTAATCTGCAACCGACCACACGCCGCAGGTCGAGCCCGACGGTGGGGTCTAGGGCTCGTATTATGGTATAAATACCTAAACCACTTAAACGCCCCTTTACAAGCTATTTTCTTTTCACATTGACAGACTCACTTTTCACGACTGATTTCCAAACATATGTGTATCCTGTTGCACTGAGAATTCCTCTGACCTTTTTATCCACTTTTTCTTGTATCTTTCCTATTACTCATTATTCACTTTCTAAACCTAAAAACTTCGATATTTTTACTTTTCTTTCCAATTCCAATTCCAAATGCAATTTCTTTATTATGACTTCATCGATTTACACGACGATTCTGCCAATGTCAGTAGTGTAGTTTTGTAAAAATAAAATAAAAATTATGTCGAGTGACGTTAATATCCAGTTTTCTTTATTTTGTGGCTGTTGGCGGTTAGAGTTGTTGACGTTAGAGACAGAATAGATCTGTTGTTCTTCTATTCTAATCTATTCGTCCATAAACCACTCTTAAATTTTGTATTATTTTGATACGTGATAATTGCATAAGGGACGTTTTTGTCCTAGTCGATAAAATTTTTGGTTCTTCAATTCAAATTGACCTATTTGCGAAAGACTGCTGGCAGCAGATGGATGCGACAAGCTGAGGATCGGACGAAAAGGCGCGCATTGGGAGAGATCTAGGTCCAACAATGAATGAAGTTGGATAGACCAATGATGATGAATTCAAATTGAAGGTTCTAAATTAGGAAATTGATGCGCTGCGAATTTCATGAGGCATTCTATGTCTTAAATCAGAGCCTGACTGACTTCAATTGATCTGAAAATTTCAATAAGTGTAAATACCTAAGTAAGACAGGTACGCAATCTGCACCCGTCGTATAGGCGCGATATCAAGTGCGTCAACTTTGTGACGCTAGATCTGTTCTTCACCTTTACGTTCTTGCTGCTGGGACGGTTACCTCATCTGATTCCTGAGAAATTCTTTGGGGTGAATGTGTAGTGCCTAGACTCGCAATAGAAGATGCTCAAACCACCCTCAAGAGATCACATCTGAGTACAACCTGCCGTTATACCTGGACCTGCACCAGCATCGCTTCGATAGCCCCGCTGTCTTGCCAATAACTTAGTTGGCCTCCGGTCCTGCACCTCTTTTCTTGGTTCTAACTCTCTCGCGAGCAGAGGCCTCCAACTCCGTGTCACCTTTTTCTATCGTCATATACACACTACATCACTCTTTCTATTTTACTACAATCTAACGATTTCACGATCTTTTTTATATATATATAGATGTATTGTGTACATCTTACCCCTTCGTCCCTTTAATTTAGTAGATCTTTACCCCAATTGTCTTACACGACAAACTAAAGGTTTATTTAACCTGTAACTCGTTATGAATCCTTTACAAAGTAAATAATGAAACGCAAACATTTAGAAACTACCCTTATAGGGGGTTATAGGGGGCCAACTCCAGAATAATTCCTCAGGTTTTTGTCTTGAAATTTAATGTACGAATTAAACTTGGACTATTTGTTTAGGCTTTCAAAATTATCCTTGTAAAGGGATGCAACAACATTTTAATTCCTCAAACAAATGGACCCTCGTGTGTGCTGTGTACAGAAATAATCGATTATTAACTCCATGCAGATGAAATTGTGGGTATGTATTGGATAAAAGGCAATGCTGACTTTTTAATCTGGATTAGGCCTATTAAAGCGCGAGGCGTAATCGTGCGTTCCAGAAATTTAAAAAAAAAGCGCGTTATCTAAAACATTACCAGTTTCAGAATCTTGACTTTTGTACCTATGCAGTACACTAATTAAAGTGTATATAGAAGTAGAAAATCATTCGTAACTTTGCAAAGCATGTATCAGGAAACTATTGTTTAAAAAAGCACATTCCTGGCATACTTAGATGCGGTATTTACTGACATTGCCCAAGCACAGAATCATATTTTATATCGTTATTCGGAATAATATTGTAGTTATGGACCGAAACCCTCTTTTCGAAGAGACTTTATAAATAATGTGTATTGCAAATACTTCTTTGCCTCTGTCCTTCAATGTACTCACCTAGGTTGTGTACATAATAGCTCAATAACTTATTCAAGAATGTAGCGCCTCCTAGCAACCTTTGTCTAATTTTGCAAAGGAAATAAACAGTTTCCGATAAATTGTTGGAGTCCGCCGGTCGACAACGTCCGTTGAATATGGACGAGGAATTTAAAGGGACCAAGTACGAGCTTTTCTTTCCAAAGAGTAATCGACACTCAATTTTAATTTTAAAAGAAATTGTTGATTTCTATCGGAGCTCCTCACAGTCAATTTCATGGTAATATTTTTTCCACCTGAACGTATTTGAAACTTTTGTCGATCGGATATTTGATAATATGTTGAAACATAAATAGATACAAACATTTGACACCTAGATTTTCGTTGCCCCTCGATTGGAACGGTCGAAATAAAGCCAATCATTTTGTTGAAAAGGTTTATGAACGTTTATAAACGCTGTTACGCTCAAATGTTATAGTAATATATTTTTTATTCCTTCACGAAGCAAGTGTACGTATTAATTAAAACCCCAGTACAATATAAACATAAAAATAAGAAAACATTAATTACATTTTTTTGTTCAAGTTTGATGAAATTTATTTATAAGGATATTTGTTATTTGCTAGAGGAGTATTCTTTAAAAGCTTTTGTGGGCGGTAGTAACGATAAGTATTTCTTTTTAAACGACTTCAAACAAAGAGAAGGTTCTCGATTCGACTGCATTCTTTTTGTGCGTATGTTACACGATTACTCCGGCAATTGTGACCCGATTTTGATCAATCTTTTTTTATGGAAAGAGGTACCTACGTTTTGGTTACATTTCAACTTGAAGAAAATATTCCACCTCTAAGTGTGGCAAACTAAGGGTTCGCACTATGCGTTAACCAATGGCAATAAAACTTGGCAAATAGATGTAATTCCAATAAAGAAGCCGATGAGCAAACTTTTGAGGTCGGTGTTTTGTATATTAAAAAAGTTATTATTGAAAAGCATTTCTTTTATGTATAATTTGATCATAGTTTTGCCAAAATAGCACCTAATATAACGGAGAGTAAGCGATGGAATTACACAATTTAATTCCGCCTTCCCCTTTCCATCATCGGGGGACTAGGCGTTGTCTTGGCTCCTGCTCCTATCTTGTGGATATTCCAAAGATTCGTACGAAGCGTTACTCTTCCACATTTATGAGGCGAACGGCTATGGAGTGGAATTCCCTGCCTGCAGACTTGTTCCCTGAACGTTATAACTTGGACCTTTTCAAGGCTAGAGCGAATAGGTATTATCTAGGTGTGCATGCTCCATCGTCGACCTCATCGTCACTGTCCATCAGGTGAGATGGAGGTCAAATGCACACTTACATTAGAATAACAAATAATAATAATAATAGATTTTTTCGATGTTTTTGATAGTATGTTCTAAAATTTACTTGTAAAATGAAAACTTTTGCTGTATTAGAAGTTCATTTCCCAATTTGGTTCTTCTGAGAATCGAACCCGGGACCTTCTCGACCGACGTCCACATTACAAACCGTTGGGCCGTCGAGCTAGGCAAAAAAATAACACATTTTGTTTTATGACACAACAGTCTTGTATTCATCAATAGAGCCCTCACTTAATAGTGAAATGCTGATGCATTAAGTAGGCTTCCTCGTCTAATGTTACTACAGATCGAATGTTTACGAGTACATTATTTAATCTACTGATTGCCATTTTAACGCTTTAATGAAATGACAGAATCGCAATAGGCACGTATTCGTTACAGCTACACAGAAGATAATGTATCCAAAGTCGTTGAAAAACCAAATACAAAGACACGACCCAAGCACATAGAAAAATTCGTGAGGTCCGTTGATTCGTTCCGTGGCTTAGTTGGTATAGCGTCTGGCACGGTATGCAAGAAGACGTCGGTTCGAATCCGACCGGATCGAAGGATTTTTTTCTGAGTTCGATCTTTGTATTAATAATTATAACAAACTAGTGGAGTAATTTCACAAAAAATAATTGAATATCAATTCCATAAAAATTTAATTAATGTATCCAACACAAATAATAATCCTTAAATCTACAACTATCGAGCCATCATGATGGCCATGGCATTGCCGGTCAATTAAGCCGAAGCTAACCTTGATGGATGTTTTGTCGAAAAATGTTGAAAAACCTGACAAACGGCATTATCCAATCGCCAAGCGGGTTTTAAGATATTTAAAAGGTATCGTATACAAGGCTTCGCAAGCTGGAGAAAAAACCTTTATAGTTTACTGCGATGCAGACTATGCGGATAAACAGACGAGAAGATCGACTTCTGGTTACGTATGTCTAGCCGCAGGGGGAGCGGTGTCATGGTCATCGAAAACACAAAGATGTGTGAGTCTGTCAACGATTGATGCGGAGTTTGTGGCGGCCAGTCTAGCTGCACGACAGTTATATGGCTCACTCGTCTCTACAAGGAAGCACGTGGAGAAGTTGTTACTCCTACACTTTATGTCGACAACCAGAGTGCAATCAAGTTTTTAAAGGATGTAGTGTTTCACTACAAGACGAAACATATAGATACGCGCTATAAGTTTCTTCGTGAGCTGTATCAAGAAAAGAAGATCAATGTCCACTACATACCGTCTAGAGACCAGGTAGCGGACACTTTAACTAAAGCCCTCCCTCCCTAGCGATTGCTTTCTTAATACACGACTGTAGGGGGATCGTGTTATGACGTAAATTTAAATAATGAATGATAATACAAGTTTGGGTGAAAATATTATTGTTTTATTAGTGAAATTACTCCACTAGTTTGTTATAATTATTAACACAAAGATCGAACACAAAGAAAATTTCCTCGATCTGATAGGACGCGAACCTGCGTCTGTAGTCTGTACGCCAAGCCAACCGCTCCACAAACTAAGCTACAGATCTAGGCAGCAGCCTTACGAATTTCTCTATGCGTTACAGTCCTTTATTTCTTTGTTTTAACGGTTTTTCTCCCGTAACGCTACTTGTGAGAACCACCTTTACAGCTGCCAGATATCGATAAGTGATGTCGCTTTATGAATTGTAATGCTTAGTAGTAGTAGAGCTCCTTGTGAAAGAGTTCGTCCAGTGTAGTACTGTATAGTACCTGTCCTAATTCTGCTGCCAAGCAGTAATGTCCGCATTACTGTGATCCGTTTTTCAAAGGTAAAGGTGCTGATGATATTACAGGCACATGGGACTTGTCAGCTTATGTCTCAGGGTGATGGGGGCGCAGTGGCAGTGCCCCTCAGATCCTGGCACTGCAACTGTTATGGGCAGGCGTGTAGCTTACCATCAGACGCACGACTTGCTCAACCCGTCGCGTGACATTATTAAAAAAAAAAATTCTATTGAATATCACAATGTTTTAATACTTACATAGTAATATATCTATTATTGATTTTGTTCTCAGCATCACAATGAGAAGCGGACTTTCGACACGTGTGCACCGCATAGCCGCGAGGATTGTGGAGACACAGAATAGTCGAGCAATCGCACCTCACAGTGCTCAATCATAACTTAGGCCAACCTACGATGTTTGGTATCCAAATTAAGGCGTTTACACGCTTTGTTCCTATACTGGCCCGTGTTAGAAACACGCTTATACCAATTTAATGTACAGCCCTTTATAGTACTAAGTTTGGATATTTGTTCCGGCAGGGTGCACCCTGAGCTATAGGGCACTCAGGTTGCCGGATTAGATGGTCTATCGGCAGACAGTGGTTAATTCCCTTTTCCATTTGCAATCACCTTGATTGTCGATTTCAAGTTTCATGATTTAACATTTATTGGATATGGCTTTCTCCCTTTAGATGAGCTTCTTAATCCCCTACGTATTGAAAGAGTAGGTATCAACTACATACTCCTTAGGTATTTATTTTACTGTATTTTGGAAACTAAATAGATATGCAAACTATGTCTATGTACTTCAGTGAAGAATTAAAGAGTTATATTCCCAGCTATAGTCATGCTTCATTTATTTTATTTGGGTCAAATTTATGCATTAGGAGAAGTTTATGTTGTGTTTTTAACAAATAATTATCGGTCCCAGGAAGTTAGGCAAAGTTAATGTGGGATGCGACCTGTATGGAAACTGCACCCCTCACTTGCCGCACAGAACAGCCGACAACTACAAAATGCACAAATACACCAACTTTAGTCAGTGCTAGCTTTATGCCTTTTGCGATGGAAACCCTGAATCCCTGGCGACCACGTGCAAAATTCCTTGCTTAGGAGCTTTCAGTACAAAGCCACAGACGCGGTCCGGGATGAAATTTTTTATCCGTAATTAGATGAGCTTATGTTTTATATTAATAAGTATACTAGTGTATTTTTTTTTGATGTTTGAAATAAATAATTAAATGAACATTAATATCTCATTTCTATATAAATTTCATTTAATTCTTTGTTTGTCCTCTTGCACTAAACTTAAGTACGTATTGAACCAATGCTTGCAATGTAAAAGACACTCTTAATGTATTGTGTTAAGAAAATCTTATCAATTTAAGCATTGGTTTATAAATTACTTAAATTTAGTGCGAGTGGACATGAGCATACTTATTAATATAAAAGTAAAATCTATACTTATTTTATGCTGGGAGGTTAGATGTATTTTTTTATAAGTATTCACCTATTAATTTTGAGTAGGCAAATGTCTACCTAGTTTGAATACAACATAGACATTTTACAGAGACGAATCAAAAAGGAGTAGTAAACTCATCAAGACTAAAATCACTATATTTTTCTTATGTTGGGTTGTGCGCAAATTGAAATAAATGGAACCCTAATGGAATCACTCGTGTTTGTGTCCGAAACAGCCCCATATGTTTCAAAGTAATAGGTACTTATACCTCTCATATTTCCACCTAATAGGAGAGCGAGTGATACATTTGTAAAATAGATTTTCCTATTAAGTTGAACATGAAAAAGAACAATGCTGATTACTTTTGCCGTATCGACAAGAAAAAAATTGTAATAAATTAAACAGCATCTCTCACTTTTGTGAAAAATAATTAAAAAATATTCTCGGAAATAAGATTCCTGTGAATATGATTTTAAAAACAGTGCCGATGCTAAATCAAAAGGTTACTTCACAGGAAATAGAAAATATTGAATAAACAAAATGCTGAAGTCGTTTCATCTTATGCATCTGACGAGGAATATCTGAGGGTCGCGACCAAACGGCGTTAGGGTTAATAGTTCATTACATGTGAGAAATTAGGAGCCATTACAAGTTCGCCCCATAATCAATAAACACAAATGATATCGGGCAGATATCAGCCGGGTCGCTGTTTACGGACCGGCGGCCTCGAATCAATTGCGCAATAAACTCTCTTATCACTAAGGGTTCCTTAATCCTCTCCTATTTTACTCATACATTGGGACTCGGAACCTTTTCTACAGACTCAGGCCCTTAAAACCAGCACAATACGACACAATTACGCACAGGATACCATACAAATGTTCAACGAATCGACTAATCGTCCTATCGTCTTAAGTAGGTATAGGATAAGGCACTAACTTAACACCACCTACCTACGCAGTTTTGTTACTACGAAAATTAATTCGATAAAGATCTAAGGAAAATGGAAGGAAAGAATAAACATTTTCTAGTTCACAGAAAAATCTTCAAACGTGAACATAAATGTTATTTTATCGCATCAACATTTTATTAATTTCAAACAATATCCGGAAGTTCACTATAAAAATAATTTAATAGAAAAGCTAAGTAAATTTCTAATTAATTAAATTTGTTTTAAACGGATCCTTATTTTTAATATATCCACAAACACACATATTAAAAATGATAATGTTATAATTATTAATACTAAGTATTAATAATTATAACATTTCTAAGGTTGGCTGTTCACGCATGAAGATTCATTTTTATAAATAGCGCCTAAATTTTATTAGAAGGAGCAATTATTTTAATGGTTGATTTTGCTATTCTCCAATTCAAGGCGTTTTTCTCTCTCAATATACTTTGAGTAGTGAGAACCGATTTTTATTATCTCCTGTGTCAAGTCCCATATAGCGGCGAACTAGGGGATGAATCCATGTACTTTTGAAATCGGTTTTTTTAGTACTCTGTACTGAGATTATTTATTGTCAACCTATTTAAAACATGTTTTCGCACTCCGTTTGTCTATGCTACTTAGGGCGCACTAAAAGTTTCCGGAACTGGCCACTTACATAAACAATATTTAAAAAGTAATTACAACATTTGAAAATAGAACTCTTTGGCTGTAGAATACAGTTTGTTTCATCTAACTGTCACTTGTTTTTACATTGTGGCGTCATTTTAAAAATTGGTTGTCTACATCAACATGGATTTAACTCGCGTAAATTTTCGTAGTATGATTTTCTACGATTTTAAGTGTAATTTAACAGCTCAGCGGAGCTTCACTCCGCTACAAACTGCTTTTGGCGATGAAGCACCATGTACGACGACTATTTATAGCTTTGCACAATTCAAACGCTGTCGTGAGAATCTCAGTGACGAATTTCGTGATGGTCGCCCGTCCACTGCTGCGAACAATAAAAACATCGATGCTGTGCGCCGTATGATCAAAACAGACAGGTTTGTGACATACCATGAGATTCTCAGGCATAGGCATGAGTCAAATACAATGAATACTACACAAACATTTGGGTGTGAAAAGGCTGTGCTCTCGGTGGATCCCACACAATGTGACTGACGCTCAAAAAACGGATCGCGTCACTTAGTGCAATGCCATGCTTACCAGATTCAACGAAGGGGCGTCAAATTTGATGTGGAACATAATAACAGGTGACGAAACATGGATTTATAGTTACGATCCCAAGACAAAGCAGCAATCGAGCGTATGGGTCTTTCGAGATGAGCCGAAACCAACTAAAGTGGCGTGCGTGTAAAGTGGATGATTGCTACTTTTTTAAATAAAACTGGACACGTGGCTACTGTTGCTTTGGAGAATCGTTGTACCGTAAATAGTGATTGGTACACGATCATTTGTTTGCCGAAAGTTATTGACAAACTCCGTAAAAATAACCGTAAACGATAATGCCAGTTCTGACACGGCCAGACAGACAAATGAATTTTTGAAGGTTAACAACGTTGGCGTTGAAAAAGTGCATTAACGCTAATGGCGAATATTTTGAGAAACAATTAATTCATTTCTGACCATGTATAGTATTTTTTTCTTATTCACATCAACTAATTCCATGCACTCGTAATCAAACTAGTGAAATCGCTTTATCTGTCAATTAATACTTATCCGGAATAGTACAAATAAATGTACCTACACTTACATTATCGTTGAGTATTTAATGTTTTAGAGTGTACAAGCAGCTTGTACACATACACACACACGCACACACGCACGCACGCACGCACGGACGGACGCACGCACGCACGCACGCACGCACGCACGCACGCACGCACGCACGCACGCACGCACGCACGCACGCACGCAGACGTATTATTTTTATATTAATAATAACACACACGCTCAACATAGCCCCGCGCTAGGGAAACCCTGTGTCGAGTGTGCCATGGACACACACATAGGCAACCACAAATTACACCCAAACTCACTCACTCGAGAAAAATAAACGTAGGCCATACAAATATTTCTCCCGGCCCGAGAATCAGACCTGGGACCTCTGTGTGGCAGTCATGGAAAGTAAAGCAGACATGGTAACCGTTCGGCCACGGAGGCAGTTTACAATACAAGTACATTGAAATATATTTTTTCAAAAGTTTAATGTAGGTACCTATTAAAGGATCTGCGCAAAATGTGCCTTTAGATAACGTGCCATTTTAATAACGATTACTTTTCCTTGAATCAGCAAGTAGGTATATAATAATTATTAAATTGCTGCTTCGCAATTATGACTTAACTACTATCAATTTCCTTCGCTTATTTACGAGCTGCGTTTCAAGAAATGTTTGCTACAGGTATTTAAATATCAGGACGAGACAATTTAAGTATTATGAATGATCTGCTCAAACAACTAAACAGATCTAAAATTATTTAAGAAGAGATGCACCTTACATTTTGTAATAGATTATATTATCATAAATGGAAATAAATTGAATTGATTCGTCGCGAGACAAGTGCAGGTGAAATCGTGCGAAACCGATTACATCATTGGATTACATTACATTTTACTTTTATTGTAAAATAAAAAATATTCAAAACTATTAATCGGATTAATTTCGGGTGTTTCGGCCATAACATTACGAACGGCATTTTTCTGCAAAATATTTGCTATAAGTTAAAAGATATGCAATCAAACTTTAAAAAAATAAGATTTGTAAAAAACCTATTACGAGAAACCAAATTATACAACTCATTTTTACCAGTCAGTGAGGTTTCTTTTTTGCCATTTTGTGAGTTTGATTAAATAATAAATATTAGACAACATCACATACGTTGCTCTGATCCCAAAGTAAGTAACTAAAGATTGTGTTATAGAAATCGAAAACAAACAACGACGGTACCACAAACATCCAGAACCAAGACAATATAGAAATCTTACATTTTCTATATTGACCCGGCCGGGGATCGAACCCGGGACCACAAAGATGGCGACACCATGAAACCGATGTGAAAGCCACTCGGTCACTGAGGTCGTCATGGTCTTTAAGTTCTTTCTTTCTTTATTTACCTATTGTGTTCCACTGCTAGGCAAAAAGTCTTCCCAGAAATCCTCTACTGCTCCCTGTGTTGGGCAATTTCCCACCACTTCTCAAGCCTATGAAGATCGTCTCGCGAATGCCTTCTCGGTCGTCTCTAGCTGTCGCCCTGCATCCAGGTATTTTATTAATCTTAATTTATATTGCAAATCCAATATAGAACAAACAATTGTGATGTTACCCGTGGAATCTAACGACCCGTCTATAATACCGAAGGGGTGACCGGCGATCTCTAAAGCCACGTATCCTAAACTGTTTTTCATTGCAAATAACAAATTTTCATACCCCCGATGTCCGTTGCCGATGATCATTACAATATAAGTTTGCGATTGAGGGTGTACGGTTTATGAAATGGACGAATGAATTTGGTAAAATTACTACTAACTATGGTCCAAAACTCGAGATATCGATGAGCTCAAAATATTGAAAACCAGAGTTGAATAAAAACAATTAGAAACATTGATTTTCGCATCGTCTCAGACCAGGTTTTTTCTCTTTGTATCAAAAAAATATTTATTTCAATCGAAAATGAAACTCCAAATTCTTAAACGCAATAAGTAGGTAATCTATTTTGTTGCTATCATATTATAATATTATGAGAAGAAATTTTATGTTATTCAAAATAACAGTACCTATCGTACATTTAAAACTACATCTTTATTATGATCCCCTGGGGATCCGTTTTATTTTATAGTATTTTCTACTCCCATCGGATCCTTAATGCAGGGGATCAAAAATAAATATTAATATTTTATTCTCACTTGATACCTTAAACGTTTATTTTTGGTGGTCACTGTGGTACAGAAAACAAGAAAATGTATTTGAGAGTAGTGCTGTGTTTTCTTTAGTTTATTATGTCTGTGATAATTATAACATTCTAAGTTTAGATTTTAAATATTACTCAAGACTGATTTTTATTACTTGTAACTCTCAATATGTCAATATTAATGACCTGTCATAAAAAATTGATTGTCTGTGTTAATTGTGACATTTGACCACAATTGTTCAATAAATGAACATTTAATTTCAAGTCTTCTTTTTCTCTCGACTGTAACTTATAAATACATACAATGAGGGAATCCATTGGATGTTGCAAAATATAGGTGGGATCAGTTGGGATTTAAAATTGGCGGTGGATTAGTTTAAGGGATCAGATGGGAATAACCGCTCAGCTCATAGTATTTGATGGGCACATCTCGCTTTTTTATTTGTGAATAGCTTGACTGACTTTGTTCTGTTTTTAAATAATTTCAATATTAATCGCTAATAAATTAACAAATGAACTATCATATCGACCACTTCGCCGATGCAGAAACTAGGCATTTATGACTATGAAAATCATAATCGTTTTGAAGATCCAGTGACCCGGCTGTTCTGACTTTGATCACAAAAGAAACGTACCACAATAAAGTTTTTCCATAATTAACAGTAGCTATACAATATTATTTTCGTAGCAGTAGAGCCCCTTGTGAAAGAGTTCGTCCGGGGAAGCACTACCACCTTACCTAGTTCAGGGGTGCTGGTGAAATTACAGGCACATGCGACTTGTCAACTTATGTCTCAGGGTGTCGAGCGCAGAGGCAGTGCCCCTCAGACCTTTTGTGATTTACAGGACAGGCGTACCGCTTACCATCAAGCACACGACTTGTGCGTTCCTTCACTTTATTTTTATAAAAGAAAATGTAATGAAAGAAAACATTTCAACACAATTGCCTACTGAAGTTGAAACTAATTTTGGTTGTTTTACTTTGGTTCGCGTGTTTGCGTTTACTGTTAAGTTCCTGTTTTGTTTAGTTAACGATTTCCAACTTTTGATGTTATTTATGCTAGACTTTTGTAATGCGCTTTAAATTATTTTGATTGAAATCTGGCTTATAGCTTCTTACTACGGTCTAATAAATAGCAGTATTGGACAAACGTAATGGATTGTACATAAAATGGGTCAAGAAGGTCCTTGGGTCAACCCTTAAAATACCGAAATTATTTATAAAAACTAGACGTTTATTTGCTCAATTAACGTTAGTTTGCTGATTGTACCAAAAGTATACGGCCGACACAACGTTCTAACAATGTGTTGAGCTAGGCTTTCTTTTAAGAGAGATAATGATACGTCATGATAAGCCACCGCTAGACAACAGGTGTAATGTTGCAGATAAAATTTACAGAGACATAACATTGGATTTTGGACGATTCAGATTACACTGTTTGTCAATAATACCCAACTATGGCATTTTTAAAAAGGCCAAAGTGGAAATAATTTTATATCTAAAAAACAAAGCACACAATTAATATTGATTGACACATTATTTTACCACACTTTGTTAAAAATGGAACTGTAAAAAATATTCAACGAACTGACGAAAATCCCACAAAAACCTATTGGTTTTTGTGGGATTTTCGTCAGTTCGTTGTTGTGTAACAAAGCACACATTTAGTATTGATTGACAAATTAAAACAAACTACAGGAACTACAAAAAATATTCAATGAACTGACGAAAATCCCACAAAAACCAATACTGTACACAAAAATAAATAACGCGGGCAAAATCAAATGAAAGTCAATGAAAATTTCAATATGGAACACTTTTCCATGAATATGCAACGCGCACCTTGTTTTTTTAACACGGCGAACTCAATCAAAAGATATCATTGAAACGGTAAACGGTTACTACGAGTATTTTACAATTTTGAAAAAATACAATAAATATAGAAATATTCAACTGTTGACCACACAATGTGAGTGAATTGAGAAAAACCTTGGCTAATTAAAATTTTATTAGCTAATAAGGATTTTAGCAATTATGTTTTCATTGACACATATTTAGGTAAAAATGGACAGGTATGATTTCTTTAACTAGGCAATGTACACTGACCTTATACGAACCATTAAAATTGATATACTGATGGTAATCATTCCACCCGTAAACTAGAATACAGCCCTCGTAAAAGGAAGACAAATAAAAATCTCGTTTAAAATGTGAAATATGAATGGTGTGTGATTTTGTGCGTGCGGCACACGCAGTGATGGGATCACGTAGGGGGTGGCAAGCAGTTTGCACCCGCACTGCGCCACTGTCACGTACGGCAAAATGCGAGGAAACAGGTAGGCAGGTAGCTACCAATTTTCATTTTGTGACATTGACAAGATATTAAGGTAGCAAGTAATCAATTCAGGTGACCAGTAAGGTTTTATCTACTATAAATAGGTGTGTGAAACCATTAAAGCTATCTATTACATATACATAATGTAGCTATCAGAACTTACTAGCCATAAAGATGAGAAGTGTCACCGATCGTCCTCACTTTTATGGACGGAGTAACGGCACCGGAAACGAAACCATTGTTACAACTACTTTAATAGAGACGGTAAACAATGTCTCCCATCCTGCTTATTTGTATTCTGTCTCACTAGTGCTTATTAAGAATTGAATTGAAAGACGATTAATAAAAAACTACACTGCGTTTATGTCGTACAGAGCATGCTAAAGAGAAAAAACACTGTTCCTTTTTCGTTGACAGTCCGGAAATTTAAAAATCAACGCGGTAAAAACATTATTGTGCCTGGAAGAATAAAGTGTTCTCGTCACCGCACCTATTTATTATTCATATATTTAATAAACTCGTATTTGCGTGAGTATAGAGTCGTATAGATACGACGAAATGTAGAAAGGTTTGATATTGTCGGTACGACACGGTGCATTAGCGAAATTGCTATGAGCACGTTAGCCAGTCATAGACAAATTAAATAAACAACTTGGAATATGCATGCATAAACATCATACAACATGAGCTTAGCATGTAAATTGCAATTTTTGCTAGGATACTGCCGGTAAAATTCTGAAATTTTAAAATTTGCGTATCTTTAAAGCTCTCTCTCTGCTCTTTTATTTTGACGAACTCCGACACTTTGATTTAATACTTGTAGAGACTCTTGGTGAAAGAGTTCGTTCAGGGGAGTACCGCCGCCTTACCTCCCGCAAAGCAGTAAATTGTCGACTTATGTCTCAGGGTGACGGGCGCAGTGGCAGTGCCCCTCAGATGAGAAAGCTCTGAGTTGTACTGCAACCACCATGAACAGGCGTGTCGCTTACCACAAGGCGCACGACTTGTTCGTCCGTCATTTGATATCTATAAAAAAAGATCCCGGTAGGGGCAATTGAGAAACGAACATTTATAAGATAGACCTGATTTGCTACTCACATTATAGGGAAATTCCTGATTTCAAACCGGGTAATTGGTGTGGTTGTGTGGCACTATTACGTAGCGTTCATTAAATGCCTCTATTTGATAGCAATAATAATGGTCATGCCAACCGATCCGTCTTGTTATTAATTATTACCGACACGACAAATACCCTACAGTGACTTTTACCAGAAACCTTCGCTACGAAGTCACAAGGAGCTGTCAAAATATACATCTGATAATTTGACTTCTGAATTAAAATTAGACAGATCGCGTAAGAAGCACCGATGTGCTTCGGCGGGCGAATCTTTGGCATTGAAGGATATCTAATGCGGTGTCAGCTACGTTGATGTGGACACGTCTCGCGCAAGTCTGAATTTCGCGACTCTCGGGTAGCGAAGCGTCTCTTCTGTTCTGAACTCCAAAATGGATACAAGATACAAGAATGTTCTGAAAAGACACATGAAAAGTTGCAACATTGACCCCTTGAAGTGGGAGATGCAATCGAGTTGCCGTTCTTTTGTGAAAACTCAGGTGTTATTGAGGAGCAGAGACTGTCAGACTTGGACACGAAACGTGATGCTCTCAAGGCTAAAACACCTGCAGTCATCTTTTACTACTTTGTCGACGCTGTCCTTACGTGTCACCATTGTTTGCGAACATTTACCAATTAGATTGGCTACTGTAGCCCTCTAAGAGCACATCAAAGAGCAAACAACCGTAGCCCTAATTCTAAACAATAGCAGTCTCTGTAGCTAAAATCGGCTAGGATGTTTTTTTACATATCTGATACATTTAATACCTACTTATATTTACTTTGGGGTAACGAAATTTATTCACTACACTATTTTTATTAATGCTGATGAACCGATCCGCGTACGCCTCAGACGTAGACAATCAATGTTTTTCTCCCAGTCACAGCCAAAACTTACCTACAGCATTTTTCACTGCTACAGCACCCAACTGCGGCTAAACCCAAATGAGTGTCGTAATATTAGCAGCGTAGGTAGGTATATATTTAGCATCTGTTCATTCACAGATTATTATAATACGCTTCTATAATAAGATACCGGTTGATTTTCAAAATTTGCCTTTTACTGGCTATACTTTTATGGCTTTTACTGGCTTTCTTTTTTCTTTTTTTTTATAATTACATGTAACGTAACGAACAACTCGTGTACTTAATGGCAAGCTACACGCCTGTACCTACATAACGGTTGCAGTGCCACTCAGATCTTTTAAAATCGCAAAGATCTGAGGGGCTCTGCCACTGCGCCCGTCACCCTGAGATATAATTTGCATGAGCCTCTAATTTCACCAGCACCTTTCTTATTACTGCTTGGCGGTGATAAATAGATAAGGTGGCAGTACTTGCCTGGACGAACTCTTTCACAAGGAGCTCTACTGCTACTAAACTATTACTACTTACTTGAATCCAATATTCATTGGCCCAAAATCTTTGGCAGTGACCCGTTTAGCTCTTGCAGGTTGTCTTGATCTTTGGAATAAATTGGTGGTTGTCTACACACATTAAAAAAAGTTTGTGATCACTTCGAAAAACTGAAATCTTTTTTGTTACTGTAGATTATATTATGATTTTTTCTTCTTTTTAGATTCTTTATTTAAAAATAAATTAGAACATAAAACAATGACCCCGTTCAATTGTTTTTTCATATAAAAAGGCTTTCAGTTGTAGCTTACGCTCATTCAGAAATCTGATTTAGTCAATTATAAGCGATTCAAGATATTTTTCGCGGAAAGTTGTGATTGAAAAAATGCCAAGAGGATTATAATAATAATAATAATAAATAGAGTAATAATAGAGTTTAAAATAAATACGAAAATAATAATAATAACGCACACACTCAACATAGCCCCGCACTAGGGAAAACCCTGTGTCGCGGGTGCCATGGACACACACATAGACAACCACAAATTACACCCAAACTCACGAGAGAAATAATTGTAGGCCATACAACTATTTCTCCCGGCCCGGGAATCGAACCTGGGACCTCTGCGTGGCAGTCCGGCATGGTAACCGTTCGGCCACGGAGGCTGTTATCAGAGGTTTTACGAGCTAGAATAGTAACTTTGAGGGAAGAAGGAGACCACCACGAGAGTAATAGCACGCAGACTTGCTATATCCCAATCCTGTGTCGTGGCTACGTTGCAGAGGTATCACGGAATGGGGAATTTAGCTGACCGACCCCGCAGCGGTCGCCCAACTGTTTTGACAGCTGCCCAAAAGCGCTATATTAGATTGCTGGCAGCCCGTGATCCAACAATCAACGCCACTAAAATAAAAGCAGAAGTCAGTCAACAACGAAGATTGCAGTGGGCTAGACTTCGGCAAAATGAAGAAGGTGAGGACGAAAACATTTGGCAAAACTGTCTCTTCGTTGACGAATCCCGAATCAGCACTCATCCAGAAAACCGACGTGTCCGTGTCTGGAGAAGACCAGGCGACCGTGAAAGACAAAGAACTGCCACTGGAACAGTTCAGCAAGGCGGAAAATCGGTGTCCTTTTGGGGTGGCATTATGATTGGAGCTAGAACGCCTTTGATCCCGTATCGGGGCTTCATGACAGCAGACATGTACAAAGCAGTTGCTATTGATGATATCGTCAGACCATTCCGAGTAAACCATGGGCACCAATTTGTACTGGTCGATGATAATGCGCCCGCACATCGAGCTCAACGAGTCAATGCTGCTCTTCAAGAATACGATATCACACGATTAGACTGGCCTGCCGGCTCGCCCGACTTAAACCCAATAGAGCACGCGTGGGATGCTCTTAAACGAGCAGTATGGAACCGTGAGCCACGTCCCCAGACAGTTCCAGAGCTCAGGGAAGCCGCTATTGAAGAACGGGATAGGTTACCCCAGGAAATGCTGGATAACTTGATCCTCAGCATGTCCAGGAGGATCTTCGCATGTATTCGAGCCAGGGGAGGAGTTATTTTATATTGAATTCACACCTTTTAATAATAAATTGTTGTTTAAGTTTAATTAAACAGTCTTTTTCTTTCTATGAAATTTCTATCACTATTACATTATGATTAATGGCTCAATTTTTTAAAATAAATAATAAAAAATAGTTTTATATTTTAATTTCAAACAGGGTATTCATATTTAAAGAAAGCATACAACATAGATTTTTTCTTGATAAAGTTAAATTTAAAGAATTATAGGAGCTTATGCTATTGATCGCAAACTTTTTTTGATGTGTGTATGTGTGTGTCCATGGCACCCGTGACACAGGGTTTCTCTAGTGCGGGGCTATGTTGAGTATGTGCGTTATTTATTATTATTATTATTATTATTATTATTATAAATATTGCAAATAATAAATGCATAATTACAAAAAGCAACCCCTACAGTTTCTTACTCATTCTTCTCAGGGGAATATGCCTTACGAATGAGTAGTAGAGTTTGATCAATGGACATTTGCAAGTGTAATTGCTTACTTATGAAATAAAGATTGAGTTTAAGAGCTTAAAGTACTGGAACGATCTCAAATTCTGAGGCTTCATTTTATTTATATTGATCGACGGCATTTCAACATATAGGGTTTTTGCGTACGTGCTATAATAATGAAAATATATGTACTCTAGACTGAAAAATAATGATCACCGTAACTATTCTGTCGCCATCAGTATCAAACTCTGAAAAAGTAGACTATAATATCAAAAATATATAATCCATGTAATAACAATAACAAAGCAAAAATGTAACAAAGTATGGCACAGAATAACAATTATTGTTTAGAAAAATAGTTTATTGTTGTAATTGTTATGGTAATATTAGATTGTTATCGTATCCTGTTAATTACAAAACCACATATTCTATTGGAGTTTGACTTGCATGATTTAGACAGCTGCCGGCCCTTGAGTTTCCCAGGCAGTCTATTAATTTTTTTAAATGGACAGCTTATGATGTAATCTTGCCTATAATTTGTTGTTTTAGTGTAACATCGTCCACATTTATCCACAGTTTAAATTTTGAGCTAACAAATTGTAGTCGGATGCTATGATACTTGCCGAATATAGAGTGTATAATTATGTCTTAGCTATCATCTTCATCATCATCATCAAACCGTTTGTACGTCCCACTGCTGAAAAGGGGTCTCCTCTCTGGTGAGGGTTCATACCATAGTCCGCCACGCTGGCCGAATGCAGTTGGGGACTTCACACCGAGTGTTGTAAACTTTCTTAGACAGTGAAAGTTAGAGAGTGAAAGTTTCATCACAACACTTTTTTTTTCATCGAAAAACCCATGGTAAATTTAACTTAAACTCCGAGTAACTCAAAGACGCCAGTCTGGATTCGAACCTACGGCCTCTGGTTGAGAAGTGGTAGGTCAAATCATTATGTTACACAGCTAAGTGTTATTGAAAAAACAATTTGGTTCGTCGAAAACATTTCTCGTTTTATCCAATTCCCTTTCATCAATAAAATATAAATGAAGGACTAGGAAAAGGTCTTCTTTCCTTGACATGTCTAGCTACCTCGCATGCTTTGGTTTATTGTAAGGAAATGAATAAATCCTGATTTCTTCCCAATGCCTGCTTTAAATCTGATTTTATATAAACTGATGATGCCCAACTTACACACAAGAATGCAGTAAAAAGAGGCCCCGCTGCTAAATATCGTCGCCTCATACGAAAATGGACTCTCTCCTATTATGCACTCAAACGAAGCATTGCGTTGCATAATTCATGACCCAGACCGTTATTTAATAAATATTCTATTCCATCCCGTGCTGCAGAAGGAATAGTAATATTTAAGTACTTATTCGTTCAAGACGTAAATAAACTATGGTTTACGGCTTTAAAAGACAGTTTATAAACCAATAGATTAAACTGATTCAAATATTTGACAAAGGTATATTTAAAGAAAGTGAATCGATAATTTATATTTGCTAAAAATATAGTTCAGAAATACTAGCATATTTCTGTAAACCGAAAGCTAAACTGTGTCAGAGATCCGAAGCAAAAGGTTAAACTCTTCATCTTTTTATAAGCTTGACCAAGCGTGAAAAATGCATCACAAGATTTATGACCATTTTATGCTCAGATTTCGCGGACACCCCAACAAAAATGTAATTTGTCTATGCTACCCAACTATCACGACCGATCTGGGGAAAGGAGCGGACGAAACGGGAGCAGTGTAGATGAAGTAACGTCACATGTAGATGACGTTATTTCTAAAAACGATAAAACAGTAAAATTTGACGACAGTCGATTGTCTTGCACATGGGTTTTGCATGGTGTCGCCAATTCTGAGGTCCCAGGTTCGATCCTTGGCCGGGCCAATATAGAAAAACTAACTTTTCTGTACCGCCTCGGGTCTGGGTGTTTACGGTACAGTCGTTGTTTTCGATTTCAATAACACAAGTGTTTTAGTTACTTACTTTGGGAGCAGAGCAACGTATGTGATGTTGCATGTTATTTATTTAAAATAATTAAGTAAGTAGATACACTCTACGCCATAATTATAACAATTTATAACAATATCCATTAGGGATATCCAAAATATTAGCCGAAGCTTCGGTAAAAGTTTACAGCCAAATACATGACTGTGTAATGTGCCTACATTTGTAACTACCAATTCAACAAAGTACCTAAAATGATATGATCGTACGTAGGTGTTTATAGCAACAGATAAAACGTCTCTAACAATCCATACACAAATTGCACGGTGAAATCCGTGAATTGCTATGAGCATTGTGTGAATTCTAATTCTGTAGGCGCCATCAACTCTAACACGTAGGCATATATTGCAATTCGTTATCTAAGCAAGCTCCCATCAGTGGCGAGGCGCCTCTGCTCAGATTCGAAGTTCTGCTCCGACGAACAAAGGTTTGCCCAATGGTCTTTTTGAGCGGGCTCAGAGTACAATGAGATAAGGTGTTATATAAAGAATCTTCGTCATGGGTCAAATCGAAATGCTTTATCGTTATTATTTATCTTCGAAACACATTTGTAGGCTCCTCCTTTTGTATCCTTTTATTTTATACTACCACGACGAACAACGGTACAAATTGATTTCTCAGGGTACCGCTGGGATAGCTGTACCGCTGAGACACGAAAAAAACGTTATAGGTAAAGTTAGAACTACAGTTATTCATTTTTTTTAATCTATGCATTTATTATGTTTTAAGTCCTGATTAATTAAACATTTAAGAGTTTGGTATTTGTTACAGCAACGAAAATTAGTTCAATACACACTGCAATATTTTTATTACAATTCGTTTTTATAAAAATATCTAAACAGAGTATTTTCATAAAAATAATTTAATATCATGATGGTCAAACATCGTGACATTCAATAACTTAAAAATACCTAAACATTATACCAGGGATTGTTTTGTTTAATATTAGCCAACATTTTTACTCACGAAGACCAGACAAGATAGACAAAAGAAAAAGTAATAGCAGGGCGGAAAACTGAAGTGTATTGCAAGCAATAGGGGTTGACGCAGCGCATACTGCGCCGTTTATTACCGAGGCATTGACCGCTGCGCCGACAAGAAACACTACTCGTTATACCTATGTGTCTCTTTCGGAATGCCAGTGTCACAATGCTACCCGACCCCAAAAGTACTATTCCTGAGGACCGATGTTCTACAGAGAGAATACCATTTTATTTATAATAACGCTTGCACCAATGATAAATGGTACAGGCGAGACACAATTCCCCACGATTTTATGGAACCGGTTGTTTAAAACTAAACATAAATCTAAAAGGAACAAAAATGGAGTTTTGTCCGCAAATCGAGGACAGGACGCAATGAATAGCAAAAACACGCACGTATGATTTAGATTTAACGCCAGCTGCCTGCTATCGTTTTGTGATCCTATTATTAAAAAAGAAGGATTCTAAAGCTATTCAAAATATTTAATATGTATACGTAAATTACAATACCAACTGGTTACCAAGATTAGGACACGTGTGTTGACTTTTGAAACAGACACATAACCATTAATAACAAATTTATTATATAATAATAAAAAACATAATAGTGTGCAGTAATACTTAGGTACCTTAAGTGGATAATCATGTCCACCTCTACACAATGATGAAGATGATATCCCTACAAAACGTTACAGGAAAACTGGCTGCACAAATGCGATTGAATGGACTTATGAATTTTATGTAATTAGATTAGATTAGATTAGAGTGACCACAGACGGTTGTAGCTATGGATATTCAGAGAGGAGATATTGAATGAATTAAGAGATGGTATTGATGCATGTGTTTCGGGTAGGCAAAGCGGTGTCTCGCAACGGTCCGAGAGGAGGGTGCTCGGCTTCCCTTAATAAGAACACCGTTGCGGGGTAATAGGGTAGGATTTGGTTCGCGGAGAAAAGATTACGCAGCAACTGAGACCTTTTTACTAACCACCACCAAGCCGACACGGCAGCATCATTACAACATAGGTTTTTCAATTATAACACAGTAAATATTTCCGTCTGTCTACAGAGATTATTTATATTGCGAATTACGTACATAGTTCAGCCACACATAAAAAAGACGTAAAATTTTTCAGGCAAACCCATTTTTGGCATGCAAAAAACGAATAATGTTTCTAGTTAGTTCTTTTAGCAGAACCATTTATGGAAAACTTATAATTGCCATTGATTTATGAGCGCTATGTTGACATAAGTCGAATAAAATATATTTATAATATTAATAAATATATATTTAATTTCCCCTTAGGACATTGTAATTCCAGAACAAATAGTCGTTATATGTTCGGGATCTTAATTTATTTATAGGTAGTCTATGTCTCTGTGGTAGCGCTCACATATGGGATTTTACTGTGAAGATAACAAGGTAGGATCAAGGACATCAAGGACGGTTAATTTTACCAACAATGGTCATCGCAAACACACCTAACAAATTGGGATGTATTCGGGATTTATAGAGTAGATACGGTTTCAATTGGCCATTTTTAGCTACAAGTAAACAAATAATGTGTCTCTTTGACGTAGATACGATGCTTTTGCAAACCTTGGGACTTTTGGCCGAGTACAATTAAATTAATTCCTCGCCCCAGCCAAAAATGCTAAAGTATGCGAACGGCAAATTAATTGCATTGGGCCGTTGAATTTTGCCAATAAATAAAATAAAACGCTATTTATTTACGTCGTCAAAAAACCTTGTGGATTAAAAACACTCTTCGGGTTGTGACCCACACAACTGTTGTACCGTGGTATTTCACCCGTAACAGATAGACTGAAGTTTTTTCCTAATGTGAGACATTTTTCTCCTTTTTTTTTGATAAAAGATTATCGATCGTAATATTATGTACTAGAGTCAACATGAACGGTGATGTGACGTATGACTCAAGGTGACGGGTGCAGTGGCAGTGCCCCACAGATCCTTGCGATTTAAAGCACTGAGTGGTACTGTAACTGTTAGGGACTTACCATGGGACGCTTACCATCAGGCGCACGACTTGTTCGTCCCGCCACTTGATATTTATTTTACAAAAAAATAATTCGGCATTCAAATCTGCAGTTTCTGTATTAAACTGTAGGCTGAACGTCATTGTACGAGTATGTACTAACCAAAACTTTATACACAGATAGATATCCTAAAGCTATTTGCACATATATCACAAAAAAAATTTGAAAATATTTCGCTATTTGTTATAATCGAATTTTTGTTTGTCAATAGATACTGGAATTCACTCGAATTAGACTAATTTAAATTTTATGAAAGCAGAATTTATAAGCTGGGCTAATTATAACAAGTTCAATTTTATTTCTAACGACAAAATGATTAAAGTGAAATTAGCTTTAGCCATTGCCAGAGTTGATGAAATTCAACAAACATTTCAGTAGTCTGCAAGCAGTTTTGAAATATTTTTCGCAAAAGTATTCTTCTGATGAATTTAGAGAGAGGGTAAAGTTAGTACTGTGGTCGAAACCTTCCAACAAGAAAATAAAGTTTGCCGTCGACAACGGCGCGCAGACTGCCAGATTGCATGCTAGCCGATAGAATGGACCAACCGAGTTCCATTAGAATGGATACACACGCCGACGCCTGTTTTATAAAGTTGCAAAACTCTATCACCTATATTATCATACGGCTGTACTTCTCAAACAAGATTTTCCGATTACATTTCGATTACAAAACGAGTTTTTTTCTAAGAAAAATGCAGGAAAAGCAATATACCCAATTTACTACTCATGTTATTAGTACCTACAAATTGTAACGAAAGTGCAATTACACGGATTTTTGTATTTGTAAAATAGCTATAAGCTACCCAAATAAAATAAATAAATATCATCTGATTATATACTCGATAATAAATCTACATATTTATGTGATGCATACAACATAGATATTGACAGGAGAACAGGTACATGAAGTTACAATACGACTTGGACATAAGTAAATGGACTTATTCTGTTGCCACAAACTTGACCGCAATCGAGTTGAGTAACTTGATCCAAGAGTCCGACAGACGTAAGTTTTCTATTTCTGTACTTCGACCGCCTTGACATCCGTGTCTGGTGACACTTGAAACATTGATTTTTTTTATTGAAGTCATATTTAAAGATCAAAGGGCGAGCTCTATAGTTAATTAACCTCTTATAAAGGGTACCAATTGAAATAAATACACTTGTAAGGTCTATGTCGAATAGAATGTGATTGGTAATTTGTTAAACCTGATTGTACGTATAACTATAAATAATATAATTAGTGTTCTGGCGTGGTACTTTATTAAAAGCTTATTATTACGTAGTATTTGATAACTGTAATTAACTAAAGAAAATATTACATTCGTGACGAAGTTCTGAAGTCGTTAAAAGGGGAAAGTATCGCATGTTTGGGCAGTTAGGTCGAAATGTTCTTAAGGATAAAGCAAAAGCTCGCCTTAATACCTGTGTGAAATTTAAGTGAGTTTATTATTTCGAACGACACGCTCGAATATAGACTATCCGTGTTCAAAAATGAGTAACAGAATAGGTAATAATAAAACAATGACGTAGTGGCATTGACCTATTAACAAAATGCATAGTGGTTACTAATTCAGAAACCTAAACTTTTTGATGATTGAGTGAGTGGTTATTATTGAAGACGGCGAGACGGTTTCTCATTTTGCTTATTAAGCTCCAACAATGTTTATGAAGTCAATATATTTTTAGGTGGCGTCACACCTCGCGTAAACTTTGTCGCAATATGTTGCGGACTGCAAAACAAAAGAGCTCAAATAAAAGTCAATATATAGTCAGTCAGTCATAGTCAATAATATATATATATATGGTGGAAATAAAAATTTTAAATGTAAAAGGCCCGTAGTATCGTTACGTACAAATAAAAATTTTAGAACGAATGTTGAATTGAGAATTGATCATAAATAAATAACCAAAATGATAATATGAATAAAACAACATTTTGTTTGACATTCAAAACCATGGAAGAAAACGAAAATGCACACTAATAATAGCAACACATGTCAAATAGGTTTATCACTCGGTCTTAGAGCTTGATGATGAAGCTTATTGACCTCGCTAATATTCTGCTAAAGCCTGTAATGGTTACGAACACACAAATAATTAAGGACTAATTAGGGATTGCTTCTCAAAAGCCATTGTGATTTGAAGTTATGAACTTCCATTCAAATAGAATAAACAGTAACATGGTAGTACTTGTATAAAGTCTGAAGTAATTTGAGGATATGAATTGTTTTCAGTTTTTCAGTTATCGTATTAATGACGTGATTGGAGATAATGGCACTCCGGTGTAGCCGGCCAAAACCGATGTACCTCTAATATCGGCTGCGGTGATAGCAATTAGAATTGTACTTTTTTGCGCGAACTGGATAAACTGTGTAATATAACTGTGTGTGTTTGCATATAATAAAACAAGACGAAAGCAATTAGAGACGATTTCAGCTTGTTCAAAATCCACTTACCGCCATTGTTGATTCGTATATACTAAATCAAATGTAACAAGATTGATAAAAGTAACAAGAGAAGGAATTTCCGTGTATAAGCAGAGCGAAACGATGTGTAAACGACGCTTGCACTATTACCAGGTGGCAGAGAAGCAATTTACAGTGTCTACTCGATTATCCTCCCATTTTCATCGCGTCACAAACTCCTTAAGCGCGTGTCATAAAATTAATTTTCAGATCATTTCATCGTACGCCTTGTAACCAGCTCTTTGTGTAGGTTGTTGGCTAACATTGATACACCGCTTATACGATACAGTTCCTTTATTCCCCCTTTCTATCACAAATGAGAAATCGTACGTAGATTTCTGTATAGAAAATACTCTAATACCATTCAATTAGTGTGAGATAAAACTCAATATCTTTAAAGATGCAATTTTCTTTTTCCTAACAAATTCATACGAATCAGCATTACTTTAACATACGACACGTACGTACATTTTATAACAAGTCAAAGTAATAATGACGCGAAACACGATATTGCGTACGAAAGCAACGAAGTTTCTCTACTAAAATAGAATAGAACTCATTGCAATTAGTCTAAAAATAAAATAAATAAAGAATGAATACAAAACCAAGCAAACCGTCAAAAATGAGTGTAATTTTTGTGTAGGTATAACATGAACAAAGATTTCACAAAGAAGAGCAAAATTATTGAATAGTTACGAATTATTGTTTCTCAAGCTTCATTTTTCTGTGTTTAACACCATCGACCAATCTCCCAATAAAACATATATATATGTGTTTTATATACGATATATATATATATATATATATATATATATATATATATATATATATTGTATGTAGTAGTTTCGACGCCCATAAATAAAAAAATACGAACGTTCATTTTCTTCCATCACAAACTACAAAATTGTTACATACATTAATAAGTACCAGTTATAACTTTGTGAGGGATCTGGAATCTAAACTAGTTCGAAACCGCGAACATATTGATAAGTACTTAACAATTTAAAAATGTGTTATGTGTGGTGCGTATGCGTGCGTTTCACTGCTTCTCGTTGTTTCTGATTTAGCAACTCACGCCCGGTTGAAAAACTCACCCTGTACAGATATAATAGATAAGCTACGGACTACAATCAAGAGGGTAATATTAGTGTTTCACCCAGACGCGCCGCCCAAATCCATCTATTTCATAATTAAGGTTGTACAAATTCATTCCCTTTTCCTCTGTTTAGTTACCCTTGCGGGCAAACCGACCTTCCGTGGCATGCGGTGTAAATGTATTTTCCCTTTTTTCAGCGGAAGAGTTTTATCAGACCGAAAAATACTACCGAAATGCAGGGATTGCTAATAAGCCAGCTTGCCAAACCAACCTAGCATCTCGGTAACTTCAAGGTAATTGAATGAACATTCCACAACTGAACCGAACAACCTCTTGAATTTTAATGGTTAATAAATAGTTGCCAACAACTACAACTTGACTTCGGTCTCTGCGATTGAAAATTATGAGCGAGAATTTTTATAAGCCGCGGAGTCGCGGGCATTAAAGTGTATTATACTGATATTTTCCATATTAAGGTATTTATACCATAATATGGAAAATATCAGTTCTAACTTTTTCAGGTATCAGTTCTATCTTTTTAAGTTATGTATATGTACTTTGATTTATTGATAATTGACGACCTCCATGGTCGAGTGGGATGCGTATCGGTTTTCATGGCGTCGCCATCTCTGAGGACCCGGATTCGATCGCCAGCTGGGTCAATGAAGTAAATTGAGTTTTCTACATTCTCTCGGGTTTGAATGTTTGTGGTACCTACAGTCGTTATTTCTGATTTCCATAGCACAAGTACGTTAGTTACTTACTTTAGGATCTAAGCAACGTCTGTTGTGTTGCCTAATATTTATTTATAGCTATGTATGATTATAGTACTGCGCTGCTTATTAAAAATTAACGTAATCAACATTTTTAGTGAAATTGCGTTAATAACATAACTGGGATCACCGAAGCGATATCTATAATACTCTCTAATCGATTTTTTATATCTTATTTACTTTCAGTTTTTTTTGACATTTTTTATTAGCAAAAAAATGTTTTAGGTTCTAATATGTCGAATGTTACTGAAATGCAAATGCGTTATCAAAGTACTGTTCTTAGTCCGGAAATTAAGAATATTTCCCCTTCATACGAAATACTAAGATAAAGATATCGGTATATATATTTTAAGTGATAAATAAATTCTTGTCTCATTATTCACGGCGAGGTCCGCGCAGAGATGATAATAGAGTGAGTGCAAGTGTGCCATTGTACACTTGAATAAGGCTTTAGAAAATGATATTTATTAAATCAAAATCTATATCCGTGCTAGTAATATACTTGTAACTTCTTGTAGTGAGCCCAGTTATTCCTTTGCGGTAGAATAGTGGAGAATCGACAAAGTCTTGGAACTCATTTCGACCGCTTCACAGGAACAAATTGTTTTCCTTGTAGATAATTATCTAAATTGCAGAGAAAATGGTCGTTGGCAGGGGCTCAGCCAGGAAAGGATAGAGGGTAGCGAAGTGCTTTAATTTGCAACTCCTGGGAGGTGATGATTTGTCCGGAAGTATGTGCTTTAGTGTTATCATGTAGTAATCGCGTTGAAAATGTGTCAAATGGTCAAGGTTGTTTCTTTACAAGGTTTGCAATCTTCTTTTACTGACACTGTTGTATCAGGTCTAAGGAAGCTGTGGTGATTACTCTGCGGTTGAACCACCAGACAGTTATAACAACTGTTTCTTTTTTGCACTTTGCTTGACCTTTTCGCTAGCTCTCTACTATTGTCTTGATTGTTTGCGATTATCATAAACAATCCATCATAAGTACCTATTTAAACTTCCACTTCCTTTTAGTAGCAGTACAGCTCATTGTGAAAGAGATCGTCCAGGGAAATGCTGCTACCTTACCTACTTCTGCCGCCAAGTAGTATTACGCGTTGCGTTCCAGTTTTGAAGGGTAAGCGCCCAGTGCATTTCTGCTACCAATGTAAAATTGTTAGCAGAAATGGGTACTATGGCAATGCTTCCCTGGACGAACTCTTTCGCAAGGAGCTCTATACACAAAATTCATAACATTTCATTATAATTTATAACAGTGAAATTCGGTAATTTGGTACAACTGAAGCTGGTGTTTAAATTTCTAGTAAGATAATCAAAAGATTTATGTTGGTGTGCCTATGTGCCTAGATGTTGGACTTCGGGTTTCTTGCCAACACGGAGTAATCACTTAATTTTATTCTCATGGAGAAATTGTTATTCAAAGTTATTACTTAGGAGAAAATGAGAAGGATGAAACGAAACTGGAGTAAACTAATTTATCAGATTCACCTTGAGAACTTAAATTGCCCAGATTGTAAATTAGAAATAACTGGTTAATATAATAAGCTAAACAGAACGCCACTTAACTTTGTGGACAGCTAAAACAGTTAAAATTTAGAATAAACCAAACTAATATCGTAAATACAAAAGTAACATTTGTTACGTTTTCACGCCTAAACCTCTGAACTAAATTTATTGAATTGTGGTGTAGAGATAGATGAGACCTAGGAGAATACATAGGCTACCTTTTGTCACAAAAATAAATCTTAGAGGAAGTGAAATAGGGGATAAAATATTGTATAGAGAATCAATAATTTCTCAAATAAGGGTTCTGAAAACTCATATTTGCTTGTCTTTGTATATCTTTTGTAACGAATTAGTATTACTATACTACAGTAGGCTTCTCGAAGGACTTGTTCTACACATGCGCCTTATCAACTTATGTCCCCAGGCGCTACGGGAGCGTCACCAGGCGCTTGTTTAAACGTTCCGTTACTTGATTTCATAAAAAAATGGAAGTTCAAAACTGATTTGAAAGGAAAGTTAAGATTAGTTAAAACTAGAACCGACAGCAACTGCTTGGCTCGGAAAACGTTAGAATAACTTTTATAAATAGGTTTAAGGACCTTCAGCAAAATTAATTTTAACTAATCCCCACCAATACCAGAAAACGATCTTAATCCATTAGCTTACGAGTTACTGAAGGCATTTAGTTACAGAAGCAGAACCGAGCGAACACGGTTTTGTGTCTATAATACACACAGATCATTATACTAACATAATAATAGTTTATTTGTTTAACAAATGAGAGAGAGAGAGAGAGATATTATTATTATACTCGGTATAGCTGGATTACCACTGACCGAACCAGTGACTGACATAATTGTTCTCCCAGAAGGAGTCGCGGTGGG
>NW_020653200.1:4119083-4123998 GCF_003589595.1 Hyposmocoma kahamanoa
GAACCAGTGACTGACATAATTGTTCTCCCAGAAGGAGTCGCGGTGGGTCAAAATGATGTACGGGAGTCGTGGTCTCCGGTCATCCGACCGTGTATGGGGGCCCATAATTCGAATATGCGGTCGAAATTATGATTTCGCTATTTTCCAAGATGGCCACCATACATGGGAATTTTCTGCCCTTAGGCGTCGTTTTTCTCCCAGAAGAAGGGCGGGTGGGGAAAAATGATGTCGGAGATATATGGTCGGACGGGTTTGGTGAGTATCAAAATGTACCACAGTTTTCGGAAAGTGCTCCGCATCAGGAGGACCCCAGCTGCCCGGCTAAAGTACGCGTCTTGGCTCAGTCTCCTACCAAATGTTTATCAACACCCTGGGCAGTTTCTACCGGGAGTGAAATTCAAAAAAAATTCGTGAAAAAAAATTCGAAATTCAAAAAGAAAATGGCCGCCATACAAACTTTGGGGGCCGGTATCTCGGAAACTATTGAAGATAGGTAGATCGTGTTCAAACTAATATCGTAGAGGGCAGTAGGAGTCAACTGGCAGTCAAAGTGTTTTTTCGAAATGGCCGATTCAAGATGGCGGCCCGACAAAAAAGTACACCGATCCGGCTGAAATTTAAGCGTCCAGCGCGACATCCAAGTCGACCTGGTCTCCGTGATAAACGTCCCGGTGAAAGCGTCAGATATGGGTGTATGACTTTCAAACAAAATTTGTCAAGGACCCTGGTCAGGTTCTACCGGGATCAAAAATTTTCCAATCAGGCAAATTCAAGATAGCCGCCAAACATTGACTTTTCTGAATCGTCGCAGATCCCTCCCACTCAATCTCAACCAAAGAAGATTCTCTTCTGAAATATAAATTTCAAGTTACATCCTGTCACACGAGGCTTAAAGAAAGCCCTCGCGGGCCGCTTTAGCGGCCCGGCGCAACGCGCGCCTTTTAGTATATATATATTTCCTTACTGTATTTCATATTAGCTATTATTTAAATTTTCATTGAATGTCAGAATGTTTCACCACTCCTATATCATTTTTTTTTTGTTAAATAACTCCACTAGTTTGTTATAATTATTAAAACAAAGATCGATCACTTAGAAAAAATTCCTTCGATCCGGCCGGATTTGAAACGACGTCATGCCAACTAAGCCACGGAACGAATCAGCGGACCTCACAAATTTTTCCGTTTGCCTGTTGTAGGATCTTTGTATTTGTTTGTAAACGACTTTTTAGCCGTAGCACGATCTATAAGAAATCTATGAATGTATTATTTGTTACATAAATAATAATTTATGAAATAACTTCTCGCAAACCTTCCCTTAATTAATACTTAGTACTGAGAGTCTTTTTTAAACATACATAGTATGTACTAGTGAGAATATACCTACTCACTGTTTGTGTAACCATAGCTATTATATTATCGCCTGTATTGAATGAACATTGTCTTAATGTGAGAAAAATTCTTTTTTATCGAATAGAAAGAATATCTTCAAGCGAGTCTTTGCACGAATACGATCAATGATACGGAGGAAACATAAATAAATTTTTGTTCCTTCTACCCCCTTCGGAGTAAATTCTATTATTTGCGTACAAGGGAAACTTCTACGGTATTTACCGATCAGAATATAATTTTATTTTTGTAAGACTTTTTCTGATATATTTTATCGTGCCTTTTAGTGTAGAAATATATTCTTCCTTTATTATGCGATGTGACGCTTAAGCGCGAAAGTACTGAAGCATACCGTGATTAAAACCCGTTGAAACGCGTTATAACTTTACAAATTGTATTATAATGTTGCCCAGTTGTCGAGCATGTGTGATAATAAGTATGTATTATGTTATTAATACTTACTACCAGAGGAAGAATAATATAAAGCATGACTTTTTTTTTGTAACACCAGTAAAGCTCCTTGTGAAAGAGTTCGTCCAGGGAAGTACTGCCACCTTACCTATTTCTGCCGCCAAGCAGTAATATTAGCATTACTGTGTTCCGGTTTTGAAGGGCTAGGGTGGTGGTTAAATTACAGGCACATGGGACTTGTTAACTTATCTCAGTCTAGTCTAGTCTCAGAGTGACATGCGCAGTGGCAGTGCCCCTAAAATTTTTGCGATTTAAAGTTCTGAGTGGCAATGCAACTGTTATGGACAGGCGTGTGGCGTGTAGCTTACTATAAGGCGCACGACTTGCTCGTCGTGTCTCTTGATACTAGAAAAAAAACCAAATTAGACTTTCTTTCTTCACAACCTACCTATAGCAAGAAAGGCAAAAAAATCTTCAATATATAGGTCTATAAAGAAGTCTTTTAGTTTCAACTAATTTGATTTGAGTACGCGACCCGCATATTAATAAACCAAATATACTCCGCGCAAAATAAATGAGCAACCATTATATATTCATAGAAGGATAATATTTTCCTTGTAACCTAATCATCACAAAATGGATTGGGTACTTCTGATTTAGCATTTTCGTAGGAAGACATTGCATACCGACATAATTTTACAGTAAAATTCCCACAAAAACAAAACGTTAAACTAAAAGTTAAACAGACAAACACTACGTATTTGGTTCAAAGATCTATTCTCACTAAAAACAAATGTGACTTTCTTAGCCGACTTCAAAAAAGGAGGAGGTTCTAAATTCGTCTGTATGTTCTTTTTTTTTCTTTTTTTGTGTGTATGTTACGCGATAACTCCGGTATTTGTGAACCGATTTTCATGATCCTTTTTTTGTTGGAAAGAGGGTACCTCCACAGTGGTCCCATTTCATTTTGAAGAAAATCATCCACCTCTAAGGGTGGCTGATCACGCATGAACATTAATTTTTACAAATAGCGTCTAAATTTTACTTAAGGAGCAATTATTTTAATGGTTGGTTTTGCTATTCTACAATTTAAGGCGTTTTTCTCTCTCAATATAATTTGAGTAGTGAAAACCGATTTTTATTATCTCCTGTGTCAAGTCCCGTATAGTGGCGAACCAGGGGATATTTCAATAAAACTTAGCAAATAGACGTAATTCCACGTACTTTTAAGGTCGGTTTTTTAGTACTCTGTACTGAGATTATTTAATATTCGAAACTCAAAATTCAAATCATCTTTATTTCATAGGTAAGCAAATTACACTTGAAATCGTCATATTAATTAAACTCTACCGGTCATTCGTAAGGCAGAGTCCCCTGAGAAGAATGAGCAAGAAACTACCACTGGTCACTACCACGGATTCTTGTCATCCTAGTACGCAGAAGCTGTATATAACCTTTAGTATAAAATTTTTGTTTCACTATATTTCCAAACCTTGTAAATGGCAAATTTTAGAAGCATACATTACCCCTTAAATGAATTTGTGACTTTGTGTAAATGACAGTCAAAAATATATAGTTTATTTGTATTTCTTGTGTTAATGTTAGGTCTGTCACTATATTTAATAAAAAAAAATACTATTCTTCATAACATAAATAACATATAAATGCGCATTTGACGTGATGGAAAGTGACGACGAAGTCGACGATGGAGCATGCACACCAAATAATACCTGTTCACTCTCACCTTCAAAAGGCCCAAGTTATAACGTTCAGGGAATAAGTCTGCGGGCAGGGAATTCCACTCCATAGTCGTTCGCTATTAAAATGTGGAAGCGTAACGCTGCGTACGAATCCTTGGAATATCCACAACATAGAGGTGGAACCCAAACCTACGTCTAGTCTCCCGGTGATAGAAAGGGGTAGGTGGAATTAAGTCATGCAATTCCATTGCACACTCTCCGTGATGTGTCCTATAGAATACCGATAAGCAGGCAACTTCACAGCGGTCTTCAAAGCTCTGCAGCTTCGCCTTTACCAAGTCCTAGTCATCTATGCGCCTATTGGCGCTTGTCACAAGCTTGTTAACTGAATCCAAGGTAGCCAACCATCGACATCAGAGCCTATGTAGATGTAGCCAACAGTGTTGGTGTTTAGCAGAGCCATCCCACAAGTGGCAGCAGTACTCAATATACGAGCGGACTTGTGCTTGATACAACTGAAGCAACTGTCCTGGTGTGAAATAACGCCTCACCTTAGAAAGCTACCCAAGTTCCTGGCTGCTTATTTGGCCATGTATCAGCCCAAGTTCAAATGGACGTACGATAGGTCCAATCCAAGTAGCTGAAGATGATCGACTATCGGTATGGATATATCTCGAAAAGTCTGAGTCAGCTCAGAGGGACTCCGTTTTATGAGACGTTTTGTGGGACTTACATGATACCTTAAAACTAAATTAAATTAATGTTAAAAATGACTATTCATAAATCAATGTCCATACACAGAAACGTTAGAGGGTAGTTTGTTCAACATTAGCTTTCCGTCCAAACTACTGTGTTCTTGCCGAAGATAGTTCTTATCGTGTACGCAGAATAACATTATTGACTTTGCGGCTAATATGTGAATGTTCTTATATAGTTTTTTTAATTGAGTATGTTATATTTATTATGATGTTCATGATTTTTGTTTTTTAGAATACTTTTTCAGTCGTCATATTAGATATGCAGAATAAAATAGCGATTGGAACAAAAGGCCGTGTGTTATGACATTAGTAATATAGTCCTGTGGAGTTGTTAGTATTTTATAAAAAATACCCTGTATAATCAGTATTGAAGATCTAAAATAAAACAGGCATCTGTCATCTGCACATTAGGTTATTTGCGTGTGTTCCTGTTATTGTATGTTGTTTCAGTAAATAAGACGCAAGGTATCTCAAAATGAATATTTGAAGAACTCTGCAGTTATTTGGCAGTGGACCACATTTGGTAGTTATTGAAAGAAATTCTTTTTTATCGATGTTTGTTCTAACCTAGATAATTTAACACTAACTAATTTCATAGTGGCCAAAATATTTTGGTGTACATCGATATTGTTTGTTAGCCATATATATATATATATAT
>NW_020653200.1:4124098-4300531 GCF_003589595.1 Hyposmocoma kahamanoa
AGCGCGCAACTTGATACCTAAGTGAAATATAGTATATATCACAATGGTGACTGATTTGGTTATGCAGATTGGACAACCTGGGTACAAGCGAGTTTGCGCCTAACACAGTGCATATTGACGGAGGACAGAGAGGTGCGATGAGGTGATGGGGTAGTCTCGACTGGACACGGTAATTGAAAGGAGCTAGCAACTGAGGGCAATTTATGTGGTTACGCAGTACTTTAAAAAGAAATAAAAATCAAGCATTTGCATTATTTTTATAATATTATAATAATTATTTCTATTAAATCCATCTTATACCTGTTTTCTTAGAAGATTCGAAGTAGCGATTGCAGGTTATTGGAGTTTTCTGTGTCAAGGAATACAATTTTCATAAAACCTTTTACATAATTAATTGTAGGATTATTCTCACAGCTATTCCGCTGGTGAGCTAGCTTTTCTTTAAATTCGTTCAGAAATTTTATTTGAGATGTTACTTGATCGAAGAATAGCTTCGTCTGTCTTTGATCTATCTTGGTTACGTAAGAAAGTTTTTGCAGTTTCACGATTCTCGAAGTATACCTACTTTGATTTTACAATTTTTCTCTGGAAATTCAAAAACTTTTATATTTGTGAACTTGTGTGGCCGTGGAAAGTATTGAATGCACTTCATTAATTTTATTTCGATTTTCTAATGCGAAAGAACAAATTCTAGCCAAAAAAAGATCACAAAGGTCCGTAATTGTGATAGATAGCAGCGGTGCACTGTCGGGTTGATTTTTGCAAAACTGGAATATGCACCATTACGCAATTCCCAAAATTGCGTAGATAAGACATACTTAAATATATTATCGCAAGTTATTTTTGGTATACGCGCTTTTTATTCTAACCAGAGACTGAAAAATTGGGTCCGTTCATATTTTATGAAACAAAAGAACCACAGTGAGTGGCTCTCGCATTAGGAGCCATAAAGCTGAGAGAGCTTGAAATGCATTTTAGGATTAAGAAGTGCTAATAAGCTTTTACAAGATGAAGCTATTTGGACGCTTAGCTTTTGCGCAACGAATTATTACATTCATAATGGAACAAGATTCATAACGACGGAGATCATATTTATATACATGTAGTAAAACATTTGTGGCCCAATTTTGCGCACATAGAACAAATACTACAACAGTACTACTACAGGTACCTACATACGCACCCTTTGTGTAATGAATCCACATCTGGAAATTGACAACTTTTCAGGTCAGTTCTTTTATACTTAAATAGGAGAGTTCCAAATTGCACACATCACACTGTTAATGCAATAGTATATTAACTCAAAAAGTGTATTTTTTCTGAATCGATGAAAAACGAATACTCACTTCCCATGAAAGATGATTAAAATTTATGTATAGATCCAAGATTATCTTTGTTTGAGGACTGTAAAAACTGTATGTGAGAACTAGCTCACGTAAAGTGTGTATCATTTTTAATTAAGTAGATATCTTTTAATTGTTCCTTACAATATTCTAACGACGGTTTTATTGACGTGTTGAGAACCAAATTTCAGTTTCAGCAATGATTTAATTCTGAAATTCACATATTTAGTTACAACACTATAATTTGTTTCATATATTTTGTATTATTTTTACGACTTTTACGAAAGCACTTTTTAATACCTCCAATGAACACTGCGCCTACTTTATATTTAGTCATTTTATGTTATTTTTGTAAACAGCTATATTTATTTACTAATATTATGCTCCCCGAATTTTATGAAAAAAAAAGAAACAAAAACAAAATTGGAAAAAACAATGAACGAATTTTGTGTGAAAAAAATTAAAGGAACTGAAAACAAAATAAAAACAGAACAAAGGTCCAGAAATCAAGTAGGCGTAGTGGTCATTGGAGATATCGTTTTGACGATCTATTCTTACATGTGATCGATTATTACGATCACATGTGGGTTTTTTATTTCAAGGGTACGACGATATTATATGTGTCATTAACATGTTTGCCTCCATCACACCACAATCTTTGGTACAAATCCTTTATGCTAGACTCCCATTAGTTTGATTAGACCTTTGGCTACAATTCTGGTAAGTACCCAACTCCTCTCGCTATTAATCTGTAATTCTTCGTAAACAGTTTAAACAGTAACTATGTGGTTTGTGCCTAATCAATTGTCTTTCTAACTTATAAATCTTTCAGCAGTTTTCAGTAGCGATTTTCAAGCATATCTTACTACAACCCAAAGTTGGTTATAGATACCTATGTTGGAAAAACTGATTATTTTATTTATAGTTATAATTTCTTATTACATAAAATATGTACGCAGGTGATTTTTGATGTCTGAATAACGTTACCAAATTCACTACTTGGAGTCGATTGTTACTTTAAAGTTTATTTTAAAAAGTTTACTAAGAACGAGGCTAAGTATAACTGCGGTTCTGGTTTCACAAGGTTTAATAAAACTATCAGATAGGTCCGGGACTCGACTGCTATCGACAAATCGATAGTACCGATGTCTGTCCCACATAATCAAATTTTGTTATTGTCTATGTGTGTGTCCATGGCACCCGCGACACAGGGTGTTCCTAGTGCGGGGCTACGTTGAATGTGTGCGTTATTATTATTATTATTACAAAATTCGGTAGTCACTATATAGTATTATAAAAATTCCAATTTTTTGATTTTTTTATAACATTGCTATAATTAGTAAAAAAACGGTGTCGCATAAACCTATTACAGATTTCTTTGTACACCGCTGCTTATCATATTGTTAGTAATAAACACAAGAGGGTAAGAAAATACTCCGCTCCCTCCGACCCAAACAACAGAGTCGCATTCGCCACTTGCATGATTCGTTTTTTGTGGAAGTATGATGAAACTATTCTTTCTATGTTTCTGTCATAAATATTATACGGTATGTAAATATGTACGTTCATGTATGTACGGTAGGTATATTTAATACTAATTTTGCAATAGTAGATTAGTCTAGTTACCTATATTTTCTAGTAATTTTAGTGCGAAATAAATTAGCATTAGTTTATTTATTGTCAAACGATCAAAGATTAACTTTATAGTCAGGGAAGTACAATAATAATTATTATATAATAGTGTCCTTAATAAACTACGTACTTGGATATCATATCGATTGTACCCAGAGGCTAAACAAATAATTGTTACACAATAGAAAGCTCAAATATTAAACATTAAGTAAAAAAATTAAAGAAGTGTTAGGAATGCAATGATTCAAAATCGAAACTAATATATTCTAAAACTAGAACACGAAGACAAGGCCACTACAGCTAACAATTAAATCTGTTTTTACATTTTTTGATACCTATCATACACTTATATAAGAAGAAGAATATAATTAATTTGTTCATAAAGTTATTACTTCAAATAAGATCATTGTTTTGGGGACACCAGCCATTTACACTTAGTATTCAATGCACCTATCCAACGATACGAAACTACTTGCAGAATGCCCTGTATTGCTTTATACCTACTTTAATAAAAGACGGAAAATCGATGCTTGGTAATAATACGCAGCAGCTGTGAGCGTGTTGTACACAAAAAGTGCGTAGATATATTTTGCTGTGAATGCAACCCCGACGAGCACCGTGACCCCTCTTTGTAATAGGTATTTAGGGCCCGAATGCCGAGGGGTCGGACCGTGATACTACGAGGGTCCCACACTAAAGGGTGAGGGATAATGCTCACTATATGAATTGTACTTGATCGACGAACTACCAAAAACACGACGATGGTCGATTTCCTTTCGAATCTTGTTTCAATACCTCCAATGAACACTACGCGAATTTTTAGGCCTGTTCCGTTTTTATTTTGTTTTTTGTTTCTGTATTTTTTTTTTTCACAAAATTTGTTTTTTGATTTTTTTTATTTAGTTTTTTGTTCCTTTTTTTTCACAAAATTCGGGGAGTCTAATATTAGTAAATAAATATGGCTATTTACAAAAATAACAGACTATATCCAAAAAATAAATTAAAGTAATACCTTGGCATAGTGTTCATTGGAGGTATCGTTTTGTTTACCTTCTTTGTCACAGTAAATACCTTGGTATTCGATAAACAAAGAAAATGTTCATCCAATGTAAGTAATAAAAAGCTTTACGAGTTTGCCGATGCCTTAGGTGATCAACGCCATTTTGTTTTTCTTGCAAAAGTGGACATCCAAAAATGTATTATTGAATGAAAACAACAAAATCTTCAAAACTATTTTCCTTTACGTGACCTTAAAATTTATGTGGGTATAGTTAGTACATTGATATCGTTGGGGTACAGACTGCTTTTGAGATTAGTGTATTAAATTTTAGGGGCAATTCGATTTTTAACCCCTGACGCCAAACAGTGAGGAGTTATATATACATTTTAAGCCTTGTGTCTGATTGTGCGGAATATTCCCAGCTGCCAAACTACCTTCACCTTGGCTGATGATATCAAGGCAATAACTGGAAACCACTGGACACGGCTCGCAAGGGACCGGAAAGAATGGCGCAATTGAAAGGAGGCCTATACTCAGCAGTGGGTGCAAACAAGATGAAATGTTGATGATGATGTCTGATTGTGCCTGTGGGATCGTAGCTCCTAAGCCAACGGACTGATCTCAAACCAGTTTTTATTTGGTTGAAGGTTGGTTAGCTTTGTTTAATGAATATACTCCACCGTTAAGATCATCAGCTCTTTTGCTAGAGTTGAGATATCAATCATACAATGTGTCTTGAAATTTTTTTTTACTTTAATCGCAGTGAGATATGGACACTCTCCTTGCTAAAGGTTCGTATTGTATTGTATCGTTTGTACCGCTGCCATCCGTTAACCACGCGTTAAAACGCGGCTATCTGTATCTGTTTTAAATAGCAAAAGATGAGCACAAAATTCTGTTCTAAAAATGGGTTATGTTTTTTTATGATACCTCAAAAAAATATTTTGTCACTTAACCGCAATTTAGCGGACGGCAGATCGGACGTCATTATTGTTAAGTACGTTAAGTACTAATAAGTCGTACGATATTAATCGACTTTAAGAAGCTAATATTTTCCACTCTGTCATATGACGGTTATATACATGTTACCTATCGTAGGTATATAGTATCTTTTGTAAAATATTGATATAGTCATTAAAAGTACGCGAATATATGAAAATACATTGGATTCAAAAATTTACCTAATTTTTTTTTATTATTTTTTTTTATTATTTTTTTATTATTATTATTTTTATAATATCATGTGACGGGACGAACAAGTCGTGCGTCTGATGGTAAGCTACACGCCTGTTCATAACAGTTGCAGTGCCACTCAGAGCTTCAAACCGCAAAGATCTCAGAAAGAAAGAGCCCGTCACCCTGAGACATAAGTTGACAAGTCCCATGTAATTTCACCAAAACCCTTACCCTTCAAAACCGGAACACAGTAATGCTAACATTACTGCTTGGCGGCAGAAATAGGTAAGTTGGCAAGTACTTCCCTGGACGAACTCTTTCACAAGGAGCTCTACTTCTTACTTGATAATTAATGAATATAACAATACTAAAGACAACTACACTCCCACCTTGTCATAAACAACGCATTTTCACTTTGGTAAATTTCGATGTACCTAAAATGTTCATTATATCAGCCAGAAGACGTCCACTGCTGAAAATAGGCCTTCCTAAAAGATTACCAGACTAGCCGGTCGGACGCGACGTGCATCCATCAGTTACCCGCCGCCCTTACCAGGTCATCCGTCCATGTAGTAGGGCGCCGTCCCACTGAACGCCTTCCGGGTCGTAGTTTCCATTCAAGAACTTCTGCCCCAACGGCCGTCAGTTCTACGACCTATGTACACTGCCCACTGCCATTTCAACTTGCTAATCCTATACGCTATGTCGGTGACTTGCGTTCTTCTACGGATCTCCTTATTTCTGATTCGATCACGTAGAAAAATGTCGAGCATTGCTCGCTCCACAGCTCGTTGAGTGACTTTGAACTTTTTTATGAGGCGTAGTAAGTGACCACGTCTCAGAGCCGTAGGTCATCTCTGGGAACAAGCACTGCTCGAAGACTTTTGTTTTCAAGGACTGCGATATTGTGGACTAGAAGACATCCCGAAGCATCCCGAAAGCTGCCCAACTGAGTCGGACTCGACAATTACTACCTAAAATGTTATTTCTTAACAATAAAAATGAAACTAAATAAGATATAAAAAATCTGCTTTTAGGGGGTTATGATCTTGTTTCACTGATTCCAGAGATATTGATAACTGAATTTGGCTAAAAATGTCGATTACATTGTTTATGATAAGGTCGGCAATACAGCATACAGTGTTTTAAAAACCCCGATTTTGAAACCTGCCATTATTTAGACTCATACTTTGTACGAACAAATAAGTATTTCCAATTGTCAAGTGATAACCCTGACTAAAAAATAAAAATCAATACGACGCAATCCACGGTTCTAGTTTATGATAAGTTTATGGTGTGTAGATGACAGCTAAAGCTGAGTAAAACTCCCATAATCCGCGGTATTACTGTGAATTATTGAAGTGAAAAAATTTAAATAACTTTGTAACGAATGAAGCTAGATTACCTTAAACTGTGTGTCATTTATGGTTTTATCGAACGACTAATCGGTTAGCTAATCATTTTCAAAAATTATAAATTGTTTTTTTTTTTCACGTTTAGCCAGACGAAAATTACGCAATTTTTAAAGCGACTTCAAAAAAAGTAGAAGGTTCTCAATTCAACTGAATGTATGTTTTTTTTGTATATATGTTACTCGATGAGTTGTGAACCGAATTTGCGGATTCTTTTTTGTTGGAAAGAGAGTACCTCACTATAGTGCTCCCATTTAAATTTGAAGAAAATATTCCACCTCCAAGGGTGGCAACCTAGAAGATTAATGACTTTTGAGGTCGGTTTTTCAGTACCCTGTACCGAAGTTATCAAAAAATAAACTCTGAAACATTGTGTAACAAGTCAATGCTCTGAAACTACTTATTTGTTTCACCGGTGTTTTACTGTCGTATTTGTATTAAGCTACAGAAATCTGAGAGAAGAATTTGGCGTGTCATGAAATTAGCGTTTACAAAACAATGAGCAACACATAGATGGCATTTCGTATAGCTACCATTTATCTACAAGAATCATTGACATGTTTCATACATTTTCATAGCAATCATGAATTAAATAAAAGTACGTGTTGTCATTTATCGCGCATAATTTTTATTCTCAATTCTTCTTAAGATTATATATTATATAATATTATAGCAGGTATAAAAGAAAACTTATGCCCGCACTGACTGTATTACAACGGAAAATAGATGGAAATAGAATAGCATGAATAACACAAAGCAAAATCACGATAACATGCTTCCTTTATTGTATAGCATGATCCTGATTGCTTTATTTCATATCACGATGTATGGAATTGCACAAATTGTTAAGAAATATAATAAAACCATTGTGGTTAACGGCTTAAAATGGAACCTTTTCGATACCTACGTATACTATTATTACTTTCGAGGGAAGGCCTGTGGCGTCTTTTCAAACCCTATTCTATGAAAAATTAATCTCAACACACCAAACTGACGACAGGCTCCAAAATAAGCAAATAAATACCAAGACTTGGTTTGCTGAAATTGCCATTCGCTTTAAAATCTTAAAATCGTGTTTATGTAATAGTTAAATAATATATCACTATACTAAACAGTGGGTAATGGTCACTTTTTTATTATTAACTTTTCTTTCTGTCGTTGGCAATCACCAGAGCCGAGCTAATGTGTAAAATAAAACACACAATTTCTGCTCTGGTCTGGTCTGGTCTTTTTTGTTTTTTATCGCAATTCACCTAAAGCTGACAACTATTTTTAACCGACTTCAAAAAAAGGACCAGTTTCGAATTCGACTGTTGTTTTGTATGTTTGTTACGCGATAATTACTATGATGATTTTGATGATTCCTTTTTCGTTGAAAATAGGGTACTTCAGTAGTTGTCTCATTTAAATTTGAAGAAAATATTTTACCTCTAGGGGTGGCAAACTAGGGGAAGAATGCCTTTTGAGGTCGGTTTTTTTAGTAATCTGTATTGAGATTATTCGGTAAATAATACAAAAGCATTCACATAAGTGGAACACAGTTTTTTTTAATTTAGCCCAAACTGGGTTATGAATGCAAGGTTACTTTAAAAGTAACTAGCTTAGGAACCAATATTAACTGCCTGAGTATTTATTCTAACACACAAGTACCTTTTCGCCGGTTTTTTAAGTTATTTACCTACAGTTATGATATTATTGCTTGCGTATGTCCACGTAGACTTCTTGTACTCTCTCGGTTCCATAAATTATCTCTCGCAGAGCTTACCGGCTTTTTGACTGTATCAATTTCCTTTGCAAATAAGCGTTGTTTAGATCTTGTGCTATTTCGTGTATTTCTGTAAAACGCACATCTTCGACCAGATTTTATGTTATGACTACAAGCCCAAGTTACGAAGGTCAAACATAATATTTTAAGACCTATTTATTTGCTGCCCTTTAATCTACTAAACGACTGTTTACTTTAAGACCGTAATTAACGCTACATTGTTTTCCTCTCAGAAATTTAATTTTGTCCGCATTTGCACCATGAATGTAAATCTCTGCGAATCGTTGGTAATTTATAAATTGTTTTGATCTGTCAATTTCTCAAATTCGTGCTTTACACTCGTACATTTGAATTTTTGCAGCAAAAATTGTGAACCGGCGTTAGCAATTGTTCAATGAAACAATAAGCGAAGATAGCATGAAGTGATAATTTATTCAACATTGTACCGAGCACGTGTCTAGACTGTCCGTGTTGGGTGGCATTTACAGGAAACATTGTTGCAACCAGCTACTACAAAGTTTTATAACATCCTTTTAAAATGCAAAAGGCGACCCTACTTCACTTTCACGGCAATATTCTCCAAAGAAAACAGGCGGCGATTTTAATAGTTGTAAATACTAAAAGCCTTTTAGTCAAATAACATAATTGCATAAAAATATGCTGAACTCAATAAAAAACCTTTCTTCGATCCACATTCCTCCGACATCTTTTCCAAAGAGTATCCCAATAAAACAAAATATGTATACCTAAGTTGTTTAGCGCACATTTCCGGTCTCTATTCAATTCCCTTACATATTCTGACCTCAGAATATTTTTATTACGAGCAATCTGTAGCTGTGATTGGATTCATCCCAGGCAGGGAACTCGATTTATTTTCCAGTTGGAAATATTTTGGCTTCCTACACCCTATTCTTCATGTACGCCTTCTACAGACAACAAGAGAAGGAAGGAGGTCAATTCATTGAAATGAATTATTACGTTACTATGTAAATATGTCGGCCGGAACTTAACGGCCAATTTGAATACAGTTTTCGCCCACAACCTGGAATTTATGATCCAGACCGGTGGCTCTGCAGTTAGATGATCGCGATAAGTAGGCGGCGGAGGGCTAAGTCGTAAAGAGAACTTTGTTTTTCTATAGTCGTTTGAGTTGTTTATACAGGTTCCGTATTGGCAAACTTCTACTTCAATATATGATCGTTAAGTAAGTCATTACGTCTAATTGTTATTCTCCGAGATTTGTCTTTCTACAATGAACTACCAGGTGTAGCTTGTGTATAGGATATACAACAACTTTTTGATACAACGTAGCTATTTGAAACTTTAGGGAAAGTTCCGGAAGAACGCACAGCAGAAGGATCACTTGCAGGTGTTAATTGTAAACAAACAATTCGCGTGCAGGCGTAAGTCGCAAAGCCTTTACAAAAAACAACTTATGGAAATTTCACGACAAACAAATTGTTAGAAACAATAAATACAAACCTTCCCGGCCAGCGCGATGGTCTCCACACACGCCAAACGTCTCTCAGCATTGCGCACTAAAGAGTTAGTAATGATCGGAATAAACTTTGAGCGTGCACATGGCAAGGTCTGTAAGTAACGAACGAACAGTGAACAATACGTAGCAGTTGCGCGAGGGCCGCGGTCGTGACTGAGGCTCGTACCAAAGCGAATATCGTCGGCAGGGTGGCTCTAGACTGCCCTCGTCCCGCGCCGCACCGCTCCTCTTTCGCCGAGTGGCCGCCCTCTGCCGGCGTCTCGTTTGCTGACTCCCGATTTCAGCTTACGTTTAGATCAGCAACACCAAAGACTAAACTTTAAAACTTTGAAATATAACAGTTATTCCCTCAGTTTCTGTTGCTTCAACAATAAATTTAATACCGTACACATAATTATAAGTCAAATCATATATATTATGACAAAGTTGCCTTCTTAAATTGATAAGTAGCCACGGTTGATTCAGCCAAAATTTTTTGGGAAATACTTTTTATTTTACATTTCAGCACACAGACCAAAAACCATTGTATTACAAGTTAGGTTTTCGATTGAAATCTACGCACATTGGTATCAAAGAGTTCGAAATATTTTGGAGTATGAATTACGATTGCACTCAGCAATAATCAAGCTATTCATGATTATTTTTAGACCTTATTCGGTCGAGTGTTAAAGAATCCTGTCTCTTTGTTCTTATGAGTTAGAAACACAAATAATCTTCATTAAAAAAGCTTTTAATTTTATTGATTGTCCAAATTACGAAATGTAAGGGTGAGAAGGAAAGACTTCACCACAGACACCGTCGCGAACGCCGATGGTTACAGTCTAATGTACGCGCGATTTATTATTCGAGTTTATACATGTGTTACGTTACGTTATGTTCCGTGAACGCCAAAATGGATTTCAATTGGGAATAGTACTACGTGTTGAGCCGTGTATACATCGACGTGGTGTGAGCTCTACGCATCTCAAAGCCTACGAGGTGGTGAGCATTTCCGAATTCAATGCTTGGTGAATCCAAGGGTTCGTAATACGATACGGGGCGAAATTAACGGCCGTATTTATTTTAACGAAGCCCAAAACTGTGACAAGTTATAAGCAAACACAACTTGCAAGTGCATTTGGCGCTGTAAGCATTGGCAGTGCAGTGCTAGTAGGACTGGTTAGGAACTATATTATTAACATGAGGAGAACATAATCGACTGTACTTTCAGCAATTTAACGTATTAGACAACATCACATACGTTGCTCTGATCCCAAAGTAGCTAAAGCACTTGTATTATGGAAACCGGAATCAACGACGGTACCACAAACACCCAGACCCGAGGCAGTATAGAAAAGTGAGTTTTCTACACTGACCCGGCCGGGGATCGAATCCGGGACCTCAGAGATGGCGATATTATTATTACAATTATTAAAGTGTTGCTGACTAGGTATATGAATTGAGGTTTATTTTTTTTATTTATTTATTTATACTCAGGTTACAAAGACCCCTAAATACACACCTATTTACATAATAAAATAGTTTTACAAATTTTGTATAATTTTTGAAGTGGTTTTTTGTTGTATTAAATATTTTTGTTGTAATTATGTAAAGTATTATAGTACATAAATCAAATAAAAAATTTTACATAAGTATGCCTGAATACAATAAAGTAACATTTAAATTTAATGTGACATTTTCTTCCTATATTGACAAAACTTATGTATTACGACGGTGTTACGTCCTTGAGAGTATGAAGAAAAATTGCATATCAGCTTATTATTAACAAGTAGAAAGACTTTGGCAGGATATTTAGAATAATTATTACTCGGTGGTTACAAAGGCAAAAAAAGGTAACCTACCCATGACCGAGTTGCTGTCACAACTCAGGTGTAAAACCGCTACCTAGGCGCGATGTCAACCGAATTCTGGATGTTTTTGCGATAACATCCAACGTAACGTTAGTACGTCCGTATTCACTCATGTATTATATTATCTATTATAAAGCTAACTCTCTTAAAATAGATATTGATTTTTATGATGAGTTCATAATTTCCTCTAATTATTTATTAATTTATTTTATAATACATTTTGTAATTTTAATATCACCCGAAACAAACTAAAAGTGGAGTCTTTCGCGATTCTCGTATATTGTTTACACCTTTAAGAGAAGAGAGGAGATTTTGAAGACCACGTACATAAATTACCCAACTTCGGCGTCCACCCATTTTGAACTAATAACTACTCAAGTTACGTATACTAGAATAAAAAAGTGCAGTGTAGTGCTTTGTAGTACAATACAATGTATTTCGAATACCCTTTATTGCACGCAAGAACAAAACACAGCGACAAACGACAAAAACAGAGCAAGCGGCTTTAGTGCTGCTGGACAGTAATTTGTTGACTTTGTGTCAGTTATGAACTTAAAAATAATATTAGGCTAAGGGTCCAATAAATCCTTATCTTTACGAACCTAATGTGAATATTATGCTTCTATAAAAGAAAATGGAAAATAATAAAAAATAGATTCAGGAACATATTATAACTTTAAAAAAAAAAAAGTTTTACGGACCTCAGTAGTTTATGGAATTACGTCTATTTGCCAAATTTCATTCAAATTGATTAACAGAAAGTGGGTGAAATCCAAAAAAAAAATAGATCAATCCCCTGATATGTCACCTTTAGAAGTGGAATAATATTTTCTGCAAATCTGAATGAGACCACTTCTAAAATATTCCTTTACCAACAAAAAAGAATCGAAATCGGAGTAATCGCGTAACATACCCACAAAAACGATTAAAAAGATATCGAGTTCTTATGTTTTCGCGATTGTTACACATAGGAAATGAAACTATTTTTCTGGATTTCAATCGCGTATATTTGTTTTTTCAAACAAACCAACGTTTCGGGCCCTTTACAGGTCCCGTGGTCACGGTTGACTTGGGTGACCATGGGACCTGTAAAGGGTCAGAAACGTTGGTCAACCGTGACCGTGAGCTTGGAGTAGACGACTCTATTCAAATTAAGGACTGTTTGGCTCAGTGAGTTCTGTCTTTTGTGTAAGTTTTAAAACCAATCCCAGTTGGTAACGATGCCCGCAAAAATGACAACAGTTTTAATCAGTGCACTGCTGCAACTGCGCCTTCGAGACAAATAGTCGTCCCGATAGCAACCTTACGAAACCTTACAAAGACTAACTTTTGAAAAGTGATAACAATGTTCTTATTGAGTACTTATGTCCATGGTATAGTTTGGGGTAGCTGGCTGGTTGTTATTGGGTGGAGTACACCCATACGATGATGTCGATGATTTCAAAAATTGCACAACACTAAAACTGTTCAACGTAAATAGTAGCTGAATCGATATTTATATTAGTTAACAAAATGCTTCACTTTAACGTAGCCCATCTCCAAGCTTCTAAAACATTTCAACTGAACATTGTCAACACTGAGTATCAAAATATGCCATTCACGAGGTTCAAAACTACAGTGAAACAAAAAATGTATACTAAAGCTTCTGCGTATTTGTTGACAAAAATCTGTAGTGGCGACCCGTTTAGCTGTTGCGACCTATGATGTTAGAAATAAATATTGTAAATGATATGATATGTATATAATGGGTACGAAAGTTTATTTACAAAGACCAACCTCTACAGTTTCTTACATTCTTCTCAGAGGAATCTGCTTTACGAATGAGCAGTAGAGTTTAATCAATATGACGATTTCAAGTGTAATTTGCTTACGTATGAAAAATATTTTTTTTTATTTTTCACTTTTTTTACTATTGTTCTCTCGAAGATTAAACTGAATACAAATCACTAGCTGTTTGATATTATGTTTTGATATAGTCTGATTTGATATTAAACACACTAAAATCATTGTATTGGTAAGAGCTACTTTGCACTGAATTGTAGATTAGATCAATCTTACGTTCCCAGTCGTAAATTATTATTACGTACCATTCGTATACCTCTCAAAGCAACGTTAAATTGAAACATGATGGTTGAATGCAGCAAGCAGGCACTCAGTCTTAACTACTTAAGGTGAAGCGAGACCCAAAATAGGCGTTTTGACGTATTTCGACCACAAAAATGCACAGAACCCACAGACCACAGTAAATCGGTTTTTCGACATTAAATACAAATTTAACTTGTTTTTTTCTATTCATAATGAAAACAGAAGATACCGGTAGTGAGTTATGGGGCTCGAAACACGATTGACTAAACTTCTCCCGAAAAAAAATCACACAGCTTATCAAAATTTTCAGTTTTATCTACTCAAACATCAAATTCATTCATTTGGTATTATTATTATTTCAAACTTCAATGAAAATTTCTCATACGTGTTCCGTAACAAATACGTCAGTGGTACAGACCACATATTTCTTTCTTCCGTGGTCAGTGGACTATGACCTTATTTTACAGTAAGAGAATTTTTTTTTTTCTAGAATGTAGGTATATGTTTCAATATCATGCAAAGAATAACTCCGCTCTTTAAAGCCACGATACCATTTCGCCTTAAGTTGAGTACCTCACAGCCCCTGTGGCGTTTTCAGTCCTCTTAGCCGAATAAATCCCCATGGCCTTTAGTATCCCTCCAAGATTACACTGCAGGACATTTTCATCTGACTTTGTAAGTGTAATAGGTACAAATATTTATACTATCGGTTGTACGCAATATCTGCACCTGAAAAAAGGAAATGTAATAGGAAGAACGTGACGTGTCCTTGCAAAGATTTCAATGTATGATTGAAATGACGTGATTATTCAGAAATTCATTTCCTTCCCAGCGGAAACTTACGTATTTTCGATTGTCCGTGAAGGTTATTACAATATACAACCTAGCTAGACGTACAATATGGGGACAATTTTTTTTTATGACACCAAGACTTACAAAAATATAACATTTATATTTTTGTGAACTGATTTGGTTAGTTTCACACTTTGATCATCAACTATACACACCAGTACATTTAGCAGAACACTAGTAAAATCTTCAAAATAATGTACATTTTTTTCGAAAGTCTGGTCAACTATTTACTTCTTACTTTTTAGTTTAGGTTTAATCTGAAAATAAAAAAATTCTCATTCTCAATTAACCTAATATTACAATTCTTACAATACAATTCTTAAAATATTTCTTATACTTAGCGCTAGGACAAAAAAGTCGTTCAAAACCAAAAACAAACATCTGCAACAAGCACACAGAAAACTCCGTAAGGTCTGCTGGTTCGTTCCGTAGCTCAGTTGGGAGAGTGTTCCCTGGTTCGAATCCAGCCAAATGAACACCATGGTAATGAAACTTAATATTATAAACTATTGTATGTTCTTTGTGTTTTGTTCGCCTAAATGTATCGGTATGTATATTAATATCAGGTAACGTGTAATACTTAATACTTATTGCATGTTATTAATGTATAGTTATCAAAAAAATTAGTGTAATTATCATATATAAGTACTTCGTTCCCTATTACGTGCTTATTAACGGAAGCTAATAAATGGAACTCCAATAACTGATTCATTCCTCATTTATATACCTGCTTGAATTGTTGTAGGAGCTATCTCACCGAAGTTGTAATTATATACTAAGATAGTAATATTAAATTTCAAGGTATTTGATTAACTTAGCAGAGTGAACGTACATACAATTAGGGAACCGCTAGCAGTATAAAAATTACGAATTAAAACTATAAGTAGCAGTAGAGCTTCTTGTCATAGAGTTCGTCCAGAGAAGTGTACCACCTTACTTATTTTCATCGCCAAACATTAATTTGACCATAATTTCGTTCTAGTTTAAAAGGGTAAAAGTGCTAGTGAAATTACAGGCACATGGGACTATTCAATGTCTCGGGGTGGTGGGCGCAGTGGCAGTGCCCCTCAGATCACAAGAGTCTCAACCATATTATAGTCAATCTCGAAAGGACCAATTTGGAACGATTAAAACTAAATCGATAGATTGCCTGCTGGATGAAGAGGTAATTATAGACTTTCTACAAGGACATCGACTCGATAAAATCTGAGGGGTAATGCTACTGGGCGTACCAGCTGGACCATAACCTGTTAATTGCTGTAGTTCCACCAACTTCCTTACCCTCTAAAACCGGAACGCAGTAATGCTCACATTACTTACTGCTTGGCGGCAGAAATAGGTAAGGTGGAAAGTACTTCCCTGGACGAACTCTTTCACAAGGAGTTCTGCTGTTACGAAAAAAATATCGCGATACAGGACGCTTTTATGTCGCTTTTTCATAAAAATTAAGTAATTTGGATGATTTGCTGAGTAAAATTATAATTAGATTATAATATTTTAATTACCTACATGAACATCGTATTTTAACCTCAAGCCCCTATATTTATCTAATTACATGCGCAATACACAGGCGTTATACAATTTCTTTAAGCTCCTGACCACTTTCAATACGTTTTATTAATTTTGAAACAGAATCAGAGCTAAAACGTATTACAAACAAATCTGGGACAAAATATTCAACCAGTACCTAGGTAGTCATAAAAACTCAGTAAATTGAACGGTAAAAGGATCTACCTCTGTACAAGCGTACGCCGAGCTCTCTGATGATAACCGACATGTCATGTTGGTATAAACGTTTTCAAAGTTCTCCAAAGCGATAAGCTTGTCACAAAATCATGCCACTTTATTCACGGACCAAAATCTCCAAACCACAAGCAAAATTATTTTAACACAAAGCAAACGTTTAAATTCTAAAAAAAATTTGTTTAAGTTTTCTAAATGTTTTTAACAGACTTTAAAAAAAAGGAGACGGTTCTCAATCCGACTATGTTTTTTTTTGTATGTATGTTACGCGATAACTCCGGTATTTGTGAACCGATTTTCATGATTCTTTTTTGTTAGAGAGTAACTCCATAGTAGTCACATTTCATTTAGAAAAAATTCATCCACCTCTAAGGGTGACTGTTCACGCATGAAGCTTCATTTTTATAAATAGCGCCTAAATTTTACTTAAGGAGCAATTATTTTAAGGGTTTTGCTATTCTCCAATTCAAGGCGTTTTTCTCTCTCAGTATACTTTGAGTACTGAGAATCGATTTTTCATTATCTCCTATGTCAAGTCCTGTATAGGGGCGAACTAGGGGATATTTCAATAAAACGTGGCAAATAGACGTAATCCCGCGTACTTTTGAGGTCGGTTTTTTTAGTACTCTGTACTGAGATTCTATTGTAATAAATAATTAATTGCATGCATAAGTGCATATAAAGTATTAATTAATCGTTTTTTCCTATAAATATATGCTATCGATTATATAGGGTGTAAATTTCAGACGGGGCAGTAAGGCCAGCCACTTAGTCGTTGTGGTTACAGGAAAACGGTTCTAGAAGACTATCCATGAATTTCGAAGATATTTTGATTGGCATTCACAGATTTTGTAAAAATAGTACAGTCAGCAAGATAAAAGGCAATTTTTAACGACAACACCCCGTGTAAGTTGGCTACTAAAAGTATAATTATTTGTGGTACTGAGTTGTAGTAATGACTGTGACGTCATTAGCTTATTATATTTTACACTATGTGAAAAACGATAGGTAATATGAACGTAATATGAATTTGAATCGAGAATAGGCTTGCAGATACGGCGAGATACCGGAAACGCAAGATGTAGAGACAGATATGCAATCTCAACATCACCTAATTAATATTCAACCAACATTGTTAATAGGAAATGATAATAGCAACTGTAATAATTTCATGGGCGATTGGTTGTGTTCAATAAGTTTATTTATACCTGTGGAGTCCTCATAATGGCCTTTCATGTATTATCTTTTATTCCATTGTTGGATACATTTTTAGGGTCCCACGAACAAAAACAAAAAATACTTTATTTAATGTGCCATGTTAACTTAAGAACCGTAAAATATAACAGGCTAATAAATCATTCACAATATAAATTAGACACCTGATAGAAAAATAAAATAGATGTTGTTTTCGGACCTTTCTAATGAATATAAATTAACAGCAAAATGGAACGGACTAAACGAGTTGTTTTGAAGAATAGGCATTTTTGTTCCAATCATGTTTCTATCGTGTGTCGAGCAAATTATTGTTCTTATGTTATTGTAGCGGACTGTATCAATTGGGTTTGGGTGGGTGCGAACAACGAGTAAGCAAGGCCAAAGCAAATTTACTTATAGTTTATTAATTTATTATAAACACGTACAGGTATCAAATCAAAACAGAAAGCAATAGTGAAGAAAAGGCGCCAAAAACAATCACATTTAAATTTAGAATTTAAAAATAAAACTAAACTTAAAAAGACTGTATAAAATATATACAAAAGAGAATTATAGCGGCAGCTGCGATTCGCTACAGTTATCGTCGTGTTCTTTCGTCTTTTGGGCCTTTTACAATAATACAGAACCCTTGCCGCCCGAACCTGTTTCGTTTTCACCAGGTTTTTTCTAATGGAGACCAACAATAGCTCCGCGACACCCCGCCCCTCCACTGAAAGTTCTTTCACGATTCTTTCAAGTTAGACAGCGCATTATTTACTTATGTCTGTATATTACATCTAACGCTCATTCCAACGTCCACCGGCAAAGTGAAGGCATCCTTTTCTGACAGCGTTTATAAAAGAATAGCTCTGCCTACCCCAATGGGAAAAAGGCGTGAAGTATATGTTATGATAAATAAAGCTGGCCGCCGCGCGGCTGCCGCGCGAAAGCCCACTTACGCCGCTTTCACGTACATTAATGGCGAAACCTAATTATATTTACTAGGTAACAACATTTAAATTCCTCGGAATAACACAACTGCTCATTTAAGTTAAAACGTAAAAGCTAAATAAATAGAGCGTATTTTGCCATGACAAATGCACACGGTCGCTGCGCGGCGGCTCCACGGTCTCCGCGCGGTGAGCGTGGTGAAATTCGTTTAGAGCAGTGATTCCCAAAGTGGTCCAGGTGGACCCCCAGGGGTCCACGGGAGACTTGCTGGGGGTCTACGTAGGCGTGAACAAAAAATGGGGGTCCATAAGATGTTAATGGGGGTCCACGAAAAATTATCTGCTTTTGATAGTAAAGAGCAAAAATGTAAGCATAGTTTTATAAGGGCCTACCTACATTGTTTTAAGTACATAACTAAGCAGATAATATTTTAATAAGGCAAGCGACTTTTACTTGTCCAAACTTGCGTATTCGATATTACGTACAATTTCGTGTACGTACATGTACAGACTTGCAAAGCGCTATCCGCCCGACAATGCTTAATGCTTGTTCAGACATGAACTTGATCACCACTATAAATACTTGATGCCAAAGACAAACTCATTCATTTGTTTCCGGAATTTCGAAAAAAAGGTTTGAGATAATTTATATCAGTGTTTGTTAGTGCCGGAGAAAAGTAAGTAAATACCTTTTTTTTTTGTTATAGTACTTATGTATTTTGTTTACGTGTACTAGTCGGTTGATCACAACTGCTTGTATAGATAGGTAACTTAGGAACTTACAGATATTTTAATTGTCCTCTTTCGATTTGAAGACAAACACAGCACGTTTTATTCAATTGTTTTTTCGCGAGAGAAGCACTGCCTCTCTAAAAAGGCCGAATAAGCAATAGCAATTAATTTTTCAATTTTTCTTGCAAATAACTACTAATTTTATAAAACAGTATAAAAAAGTCACGTTTTAACAATGAAGGCGCAGACAAAAAATACGCAAATACATCATTGATTTGATGAAATGTTAGTTATCGTTTTTATGTACAATTTTGGGATTTCGACTTTTATTTTTTCCTACACAAATATGATCAGTATTCGATACTGAGTACACCCATTTTTATTTGTACTATTAAAAATTAGTGGTAATTTAGGTACTTTAAAATTGATACCGTTTTGTGAAAACATCTGTATTTGTCTTAGCGGTTATTAGTTGGCCCCTTAACAAGCCGTAATTCTATTTCTGCATGCTGACAAAGGCTGCGGTGTGATACCTATATTCAGAAAAAAACTTGGTTACTAAAACATTCTTTTTTACAAGTAAGGTAACTGACACGAAACATGGCTACAGCAAAGAAAAAATGTCGACAATATAGTGTCGATTATTTGAAATATGGTTTTGTTCCATCAGAGGCAGACAAACAATTGCCCATGTGCCTATTATGCAACAAAGTTTTGAGCAATGACTCTATGAAACCATCAAAGCTCGAAGATCATCTAAAAAGGTGTCATACTGACAAAATAGGTAAAGATTTAAAATATTTTCAAACATTAAAGGAAAAATATGAAAAGAGACCCACCATGCACAGTATGTTCGCTTCAACATCTCAAAGTAACGATGACGGCTTGCGGGCATCTTACAATATCTCATTACTTATAGCAAAATCTGGAAAACCGCACACTATCGGAGAACAATTAATTTTACCCGCTGTTGAAGAGGTTTTAAAAACTGTTTTGCACAAATCTCCATTTGACGTACTAAAAAGAATTCCATTAAGTAACAATACTGTTCAAAGACGCATTGATGAAATGAGCTCTGATATCGAAAGTTTTTTGTGCGATCATCTGCAAAAAACTCATTTTTCTATACAACTGGACGAGTCAACGTTACCCGGTAATGAAGCATTATTATTGGCATATGTCCGATTTATTATGGAGGAAGAAATTCACGAAGAATTGCTATTTGCCAGAACTTTAGAGACTGACACTAAAGGCGAATCAATATTTAATGTTCTGAGTAATTTTTTTACGGAAAAATCGATTCCATTTACAAACATTATTTCAGTGGCAACAGACGGAGCTCCTGCAATGGTCGGGCGATATCGTGGGTTTATAAGTCATCTCAAAAGAATTATACCAGGACTTACAGCTATTCATTGCGTAATCCACCGACAACATCTTGTGGCAAAACATTTAAGTGACAGGTTGAACCGATCTCTTCATTTTGTAATAAAAGCTGTCAACAAAATCAGAAGCAAAATGCATTGAATACGCGTTTATTTGCTCAATTGTGCGATGAAAATGATGAAGACTTCCAACGACTGCTCTTACATACTGAAGTACGCTGGTTGTCGAAAGGCGCATGCTTAACGAGATTTTACTCTGTTTTCGATTCCGTATTAGAGTTCCTAGAAAGTAGAGATCCAGATTTAAAAGAAAACTTGATCAAATTCAAAGCAGACATTGCGTATTTGACAGATTTGTTTAAAAAATTTAATGATATCAACTTGCAGTTACAAGGGGACAGCCTGAATTCAATAAAAACAATTGGGATAATTTCGGCTTTTCTTGGGAAATTGAAATTCATGAAGCAAAACATTAGTCGGCGCGAATTCTCTCAATTTCCAAACTTGTCGCAGGTAGAATGTATTGATGAGGATATCCATACCTACAGTCAACATTTAAGTGCCCTGCACTTTGAAACCAGTGACTTTAAAACCAGGTTTGAAGATATGCTGACGATGGATATACCACCATGGATCATAAATCCATTTGAATTTGATGAAACGGAAGTGGCCAATGTTGTATTACAAGAGGAGCTGCTCGAGATAAGCACCAATGAGGAGCTGAAGGTGAAATTTAGAAAAGGCTACCAAATATTTTGGCTGCAAGCAGAAATACCCGAAAAATATCCTGGACTGTGGGAAATCGCAAAGAAATTTTTAATAGCTTTTCCCTCGTCATACCTTGTCGAAAGGAGTTTTAGTGCCGTTACAAACCTCTTAACAAAAAAAAGGAGCAAATTAAACATCACAGAGCGGGGGGATTTGCGATTATTGCTCACAAAAATAAAGCCAAACATTGATCGTTTGCTGACACTTCGTCAAATACATCCTTCCCATTAATTAAAATTATAACCTGAACCTATATTACCTTATTATTTTTTTCTTGTAATTCTATTCTTTTAATAAATAAAATGTTATAAAATATACCATTTTTCGTTTTTATTTTACCTATCGGATTATAGGGACAGAACTCAAAAACGACACAATTTTTATTTTTTGGCGACTTTAAGATTGTGGTAGAAATGTAGCAGCAGGGGGTCCACCGACACCAGTAAAATTTTGAAAGTGGTCCACGGGAAAAATAAGTTTGGGAACTACTGGTTTAGAGTAACCGCGCCCACTCTATTTATGCAATATTGATGAGACAACGATATCAAGAAATATTTATTCTGCTATAGTATATAGAGATTTATACTAAAATTATTTTTTAATTGGGCTTTATATTTCTGTCAGTACAAATGTTATTAACAGAGAAACATTATAACAACTAACAATACACACAAACAAGACCAAATTAACTCAACTTGAAAGATAAATCAATCGTCGTTAGTGTGTCTCGTACCCCTTTAGAGATGGAAAGTAGAACAACTTGAAAATACATTTTCAACTCATATCCTTCGCTAGAACGTTTCATCATTTAGATATAACAGCGAGGGTGAAAAAGAACGTTGTTGTACAATGTGTACTACACACATAGAGATTTGCGCCACGACTATATTTCCAGGCCGCCGCAGCAGACAAATTTAACCGGCTTAAAATCGGCGTGGTGTAAATTTATTTTCTTTAAATGAAGTATCTTCTCCTTCTTTAACTATTTGTTATATTTCATTACAGTAGTTCAGTACAATTAAAACGGATTACGTTCCTGTCTACGTACATTTTATTCATGCTAAGTAGTAAGTGAAATGTGAAGACACAATTAATAGCTCTCCCTCTAGATGGCGCATAAGTGCTGTTTTACTTTTTTATACCAAGTGACGGCACTAACAAGTCGTGTGTCTGGTGGTAATCATCACGCCTGTCCATAACAAATTCACTGCAGCTCAGAACCTTAAATCCTAAAGATCTTAGGGGTACTGCCGCTGCGCCCGTCACCCTGAAACATAAGTTGAAAAGTCCCATGTGCCCTTTATTTCACCAGCATCCTTACTCTTCAAAACCGAAACGCAGTAATGCTCACATTACTGCTTGGCGGCAGAAATAGGTAAGGCAGTACTGGACGAACTCTTTCACAAGGAACTCTACTGCTACTACAACTATCAAACTCTATAGTACATTACGTGGTAAAGCGACAATTCAAGAAATTGAAAATAAATATAAATAAAGCTTGATTTATACAATGTTTTAGTGTTTTTTAATAGTTGAAAAATATATTACGCCACGAAATAGGTACTTAATGGAACGTTCAACTACACGTCACTCAATTATAATATTTACTTAAATATTAATGTAAACTCTCTTTAGCTAGTAATTTGCTGAAATGACAACAATAATTGAGTAAATTAATAAATACATCAAATTAAATTTTCTTGATTTATTGATACGATAATACCAAACGAAAATTATTAGACTTTATTGTCGTTCTAAGTCAAGTGATTCATAATTAAATTAGAGAAATTTGTTCCCAAATGGGTAGTTATGTAGTTGTACATAAATCATCCTGTGTACCCAAATTTAGATTCAATCGTATATTTCTCAAACACACGATCAAAGCTTCACTCCATTCAACCATACCCAAATACATTAACAGTCGATGTAAACGCAGAAGCCCACAGACATAGCCTGAGGCAGAAACAGTAGATGTCTGTGTGCATATATGATGTCAACAGTTAAGAGGTATCTGAGTCTGACCCCTTTTCTAATCAAAGTTAGCGTTTGCAGTAACTTTAATTGTAAATAACATACTACGCAAGTCTCAGTTCAGAAGGCATTTTAGCTAGTCACAGATTTCGATCGAACAAAACCCATTTAATGGCTTTGATGCTTCAACGAACGGCAATAGTTCTATTGTGAGCTACTTTCTATTGTATACAAAAAGGACTAGGTAAATACAATTTTTAGTATTAGTCGATAAGGAGATCTTAACTAAAGGAATTGACAATTGCTATAAGAAAAAAATCTTTTATTTCACTTTTGTGTTGCTCCTCCCAGGAGCAGGGTAAAACTCGAAAACATATTTCTCAGGATAAAATAATTGTTATTCAGAGTTTTAACTGAACTATTCCTGCTTAATACTTTTAAATGAAAGAAAGAATAATATTCAAGTCGATAAAACTTTGAGGAACATAGTTATATCAAAAAATTAATCTACGATATAGATTACCATGACACTTCAGTGAAAAAAATATTCCAAAAAGGCGTTATCTTAAAATAATCGTCTTCGTACCTTATAATGAACACATGCTGGGTTTTAGTTTTAATACCTTGTTCAACGAACGATGACGACGTCTTGACGATTACAGCTTCTTGTGTAATACTGAGTAAGACTGTGTTGCTCAATGTTTGGGGCCAAAACGTGCAAAGAGTTCAGAGATACTATACCCTGTCTCCCGCGCTATTTCACGTCCGATTATTAAAAGACCTTGTTCATTAGAAAGGTCTCAATTTTTTAAAAGGACGATGCATTTTAAAGTAAAAAGTCCAAATCTTTGAGTTAATACCCTGTTCGTCCAAGGCAACGATATATTGTTGAAAACTAAATACATCTGAAAATGAAATTGTTTATACCAAAGTACATAAAGAGTCAAGAGTACGACAAGCTTGACACAAGATATGAATTCAACAATACGCCGGTTACTGTAACAACACTCCAAATGCCAAAGTGTTAAAAATTGGTGTGCTCTTGACTTACAACTATGAGCGGGCTACAAAAAGCGTTTGCAAATATGGCCATTGGAAATTATAAAGAAGTTAACTTTGAGACTCTCTATTGAGTATCACCTAATTCCCAAGCCTACCGCATTACCTCATTTACATCGCTTAAATTTCACTCTGCGTTTTCGTATTCCAGTCATTTGTCTCCGCCGGAACGTATTTCACATACGAGTAGCTTGTAACGCCTAATAGAATAGCTATATATGTGTAACCTTTATATATACGTGGCGGTCCCTATTAAATACGGTTTCCTCTCCAAACGTCTATTAACACCGTGTACATACTTGCGCTATTAGAAGTTGATCGTTCCAATTAAAAGCGACCCGGTCTATTGTTGTATAGCCTTCAATAAACTATTGAACGTTAAGCTTGCCCTTAAGGCTACGCTATAAAGTTGACTTTTACAAATTTGCAAAAGTCTGACATGTTCGCATCGCAAATGTCTGTAAAGAAATTAAACTGCAAGCTGCAGGTCGTAGCTGTCTTAATTACGTATCCTTAAGTGTATTAGGCTCAATTTATATTGCGGCGGAACGCTATGGAAGCGAATTTTTGTAAGGGTATTTTACTTTATATTAATACTTTTTTTATTTTATATAATTGTGTAACGTAAAACTAGATACGAGGCAAAAATCACACGTCTTCCGCGGGATTCTCGCGCATGCTCGAGAATGCTCGCGCATTCGCGAGTGTTCCGCGGCTGCCGTCGGTGACGTCTGGCGAATCTATGAGAAGTGGCTTCAAGGCCCACTCGCGCGAATGCTCGAGCATTTCAGCGACCGCGCGCGTCTTGTCGCGCAGCGAAGTGAAATTGAGCCTTAATCGACTCCAATAAGAGGATAGCTTTTTTACGAATCCTTTGACGCTCCGCAACCGCAGTTTTAGTGAAAGGAAGGACATATGTATTATATAGATATATATATATATATATATACCTCTTTGTTAAAAGCTAAAAATACAAATGGCTATTAAAAGTTTCATCAAGTTTTTAGCTGGATCCTCCTTTTACTGAAAGATGTTGCTATGCAGAAGTTATAAACCAGTAATAAAATAATCAAAGAGCTATAAACCACGTGCGGGACGTATAAACGTGTGCCAATAAAATCCGGATCACGTGTAAGCGCTTTACGAGCTTCTTTCAGCTTTCAGTTCCTAACACACGCCGTGATCAGTTACTTAATACACAACCCACACAGCAGCACCTTATCTTTTTATACGGTCTTTAGAAGATTGTAATTTGACTTTCATAGTAACTTTATACTTGTAAATGCTTGTAATACGTACTTTTATATCATCAGAGTATTTAACCTTTTTATGTATTTTCAGATTTTTCTTACTTATTCTTTTCTTATGTATAGTAACTTATAGCGATGGGCTTATGACCCAAAAGCTCTTTCATTTCACGGTTTAAATATTGTATATAAACGCTGATGTAGTCTGATGACAAGATTCGCATTTGACATCCAGTTTTCAGAATATTATTTAATTTTATTGAATATTAATTCAGAATCAATTTCGCTAAAGCTGCACGGACAAACTTTAATGGTACTCTATGATATGTCAGATACAGCTTAAGAATTCAAAATCCCAACTTTATGTCAAGACTCCACTTCAATAAGTTCTTCGGTGACAGTATCTTGAATCGTAATAAAAACAGAGCAACTGAATAAACATAATTACAATTACTACGTTCCGGTTTGCAATGATGAGACCCACATTTTAATCTATTCATTCACAAACGTATTCCATCCATTATCAACAGTTACATTCATACACATAATATCCTATTAATAAAAATAATAAAATTCCTTTAAACGTACACGCGCCAGCACATCAAGCTACACATTGACGTATCTTGTTCCGTTGCACTGGAGGCGATTTTCGATCAAAAATGTATAGTCTGATGTGCCGTTGTCCGTACAATCGGACTGGTTTTTATTACTTTTGTACAAAAATACAAACACAAAGATGTTTTAAAATGACTAGTTAGTAAAAATTTATAAATAAAAATACCAAATGAAAACAATTTAAAATAGGTAAGAATTTGCCTGATTAGTATAATATAAGTGATTAATTACTATTCTCGCACACACACATATATATATATAAAATATGTAAGGTTTTAACTGATAGGTAGTTAGTTGGTAAGTTATTAAAAAGTACTCATTGTTTTGTTTCCAAAACCAACGTTTACCAGCCGTCAATGGGTAAACCTAGCAAGTACCGAAGTGTAATTAGATTCAAATAATTGAAAATGTCTTAACCTTTATTTAACATCACAATATGGCAAGTGCAAGCAACCGAGAATCGACGCGTACTCGAACGTTGCCTGTTCGGTGAATCTTGTGTATTTAACAAGATTGTAGCACGCGTTGCCCGCCGTTCATACCGCGGGAGTTTCAAATTCGCTGCATCTATGTGCTGGAATGATTTGCCTCCTCCAGTACGGAACTCAAAGTCATCTTATACTTTTAAAAGAAAGTGCAAGCTTTGGTTACTTTCGAGGCAAAGATCAGAAAGTAATTGGATGTAGTTTGTAATTATATTTTTACGTGTGGGTGCTGTTCATCTCTACCTAAACCCCAAATTTGAGTATTTTTTTAGGTGGAATATTTTATCTATCTCAGGTACTATAAGGACAATAGATTTATTATAACTTTAAGTGAGTATATATATAAATATTTATTATTTTTTGACATCTTTTGGAGCTACTCGAGACGCGTCAGACAAATACTATGATTAAAATGTAGCGAGTTACAAAAAGGTAGGGTCTGAAAAACAGCTTAAGCTGAGACTCTATCCTTTTTATCTACACAGTATCTATAAGTGATGTTATTTACGACTAAATTCTTTGGAAATATAAATAAATAAAGTTCTTTATTATTATATTACTATCATTATTCTATCTAGATTTCTATGCAGCTAGTGTCTAAATTAATAAAGCTGGAGAATATTATTAAAAAGATGTGGTAGCCAATATGTATATGTATGAGGTAGCAAAAATGGTGACGGCAACAAACCTAATGGTTTCAAGCAGAGCTATCAAGTCATGGATTCGAGTCCGACCTCACACGTCTGAGTTTCTCGGAATTTATGTAATTTAGTTTCAAATGAGCTTTACATTGAAGGAAAACTTCGTGATGAAGAAGATTCAGAACCCTCGGAAAACGAGTAAAGTCCCCAACCCGCATTGGGTCAGCATGGCATGGACTATGTCGTAAACCCTAAACGGAGATCCGTACCCAGCTGTGAGACGTATAAATGGGTTGATGATGATGATGATATTGCTAAAATGGCTCGTAGGTATTTACTTGCAAAATGCGCGTGGAAAATCAGATAAATCAAATAAACCAGACTAAACGGGTAATCAAATTACTGGCTGACTCTTTGGGTTGCGAATACCTCGTTGGCAAAGCTTGAATCACTTGTTTGCTGGGCTACTTCATCGTTTATTCGCTTTAACAAGTTCACAGTGACTTTGTATGTGTCGGCGCGACTTTCAAAAGGAAAATCTGTTAGGTAGATTAGATACTTTAAAACTTTATTCGATTAAGCTTTTCTATCACTGTTTCGAACTTCACTGATAGAGTTTCTCTACTTTCAAGTACACATTTAGCGTCTTTATTTCTTGCGTAGAAAATACTGAACGATAACCAACCATTTATACCATTAAATTTTTTTATTTCCATTATTACCATTTACACAATTTATATTAGATACATTGTTTAAATTAGATGAAATTACAGCGCATGGGACTTGTCACGGGAGTTGACGGGTGCAGTGGCAGTGCCCAGTTCTTTGCGATTTAAAGCTCTGAATGGCACCGCAACTTGTGTTGCTTACCACCAGGCGCACGTCTTGTTCGTTTTGTCGCTTGATATTTCTTAATTTTGTCCTTTCTTAATGACCTTAATTCAGCTTTTTTGTTGGAACAGATATAAATAACAATAGATAATAATAAAGAAATAACCAAAATAATAATCAAATAATAATTTTTAATGAGAAACAGAAAATCGAAATTGTAATTCAAAAGTAGGTCGGTCTTACATTAGATTCGCATGATAGAAAACTAAAACCATATCGTGTTTTGCCTAAATTTGACTATAACAAATGGGTTGTTAATGTAGCACACCGTTTCGTGTGAAGTCGCAATAAATGAAAAGGCAGCATATGAAATAGAAGTAGGTACTACTCCATACGGAATTAGTCAACAAACTTCGCATTTACAAACACTAAATAAGTTTAACAGTAAATAAGTATCTAATTCTAACTAAAATATAAAAGTATCTCGTGTTTATTTTTTTGTTATTATTAAACAAACAGTCACGAAATTATCACAATAGAATGAATGTGACACTTCTTTTAAGTTTTTGATATCTAAAATAACACCCGTTACGGGGGTTAAACCTCATTAAATTGCAATTAAACTTTCATTGTCAGGGCGGCCGCGTCCGACAAAATTCTGAACTCGCTCACTGTGTACAACTTCCTGTCAACTTTGACCTTTCTAAGCTAGTCCTTTAAATTCGACTCAAATTTTTAATGGCTATTGTAACTTTTAACGAGCGTAAGACAGGTTGGCCGTGCGAATAAAAAGTAAATTTATGATTTATGTTCCAAATTGATGTCGTGATTCATCTGTCAAATCATAGCAAATCAGAGGCAAATATCATCTTCTTAAAAGACATATTGAAAAACAAACCAAGTCAGTACGGTAACCGCAAACCGTGGAAAATTGCCAAAGTACGATATCATTTGTCAACGCCATTTCGCTGACATTTTGCGCCTTCCCAGAATCGTAATGGATTGCAGAGTAAACTTACCCCAGTTGTAGTAAAAATCTTTGAAATTATCAACAAATGCATAATCCTACTTAAGAACTCGTCTGATAGAAAGACCAGCCAACTGGAATATATCCTACCTTCATAGGTTAGTTAGGTATAGGTAGCTTTCTCTTACTGTACACATACGTAGCCCCCGTGTTTACGTAACGTTTCAAAAAATTCACGCCTAAACCATACGTGTTTTTAAATACGTTTAGCGTATTGACCGTGTGCCCTAGGAATATTAAATTACCTTTATTCTCAGCTTAACATTCTAATTTTTATAACGCATAAATAGCTGCACAATGTACGAAAAATCTGTACCATTTTTAACCAACTTTGAATAATAATAACACACACACACACTCTCATAGCCCCGCACTAGGGAAAGCTTACTTCGCGGGTGTCATGAACACATAGATAACCACAAATTATAGCCAAACTCACAAGATAAATAAATCTAGGCCACACAAATATTTCTCCCGATCCGGGAATAGAACCCGGGATCTCTGCGCAGCAGTCCGGCGCGGTACCCGTTCGGCCACGAAGGCAGTTCAAAAAGGAGGCGGTTATCAATTCGTCGGTATTTTTTGTGTTTGTTACGTGATTATTCTGACATTTGTCAACCGATTTCGATGATTCTTTTTAACCGATTTCAAAAAAGGAGGAGGTTCTCAATTCGTCTGTATGTTTTGTTTTTTGTATGTATGTTACGCGATAACTCCGGTATTTGTGAACCGATTTTCATGATTCTTTTTTTGTTGCAAAGGGGGTATTTCCATAGTAGTCACATTTCATTTTGAAGAAAATCATCCACCTCAAAGGGTGGCTGTTCACGCATGAAGATTCATTTTTTTAAATAGCGCCTAACTTTAATTTAGGAGCAATTACTTTTAGCAATTATTTAGTTGATTTTGCTATTTCTCCAATTCAAGGCGTTTTTCTCTCGATATACTTTGAGTAGTGTCGTAGTGAGAACCTATTTTTATTGTCTCCTATATTTTACTATCTAGTACAGTGGCGAACTAGGGGATATTTCAATGAAACTTAGCAAATAGACGTAATTCCACGTACTTTTGAGGTCGGTTTTTTTAGTACTCTGTACTGAGATTATTTGTTGGAAAGTCGTAGTAGTAGTAGTTTCTTTCCAACTTGAGCCGCTCCCTAAGGGCAGCAAATTAGAGGATGAATCCATAGTATTAAATTTAACCCACTTTCCGTTAACGGATTTCAATAAACTTGGCACAAAGGTGTAATTCAAATCAAAATAAAACAGCGAAATCGAATAAGTAAACTTATGAGGTCTGGTTTTTTGTATAAAACAAATCTATAATTATATGCACACAGTTTTGTCTTATTAATTATAACTTTTAAGATGAAAATAAATATATCTAAAACAAAACTACTGTGTATAAACATGTTTATAACGAAAAAGTCCATATAATTTCAGAGTAAGATTAACCACGCGCGTTTTGTACGTGGAACCAAAATTTTTATCGCGAATTGATTAATTCAAGTTCTTTGCTTTCGTCACTAATACGATCACCAGCTGAAATATCGGACTATTTTGTAACACAGGAGATTTATTTACATTCTCGCTCTACGTTTTTGAAACAAAATATTTAAGGTATACTTAATGCCTTAGAATAATAACGCATAGAAACCTAGTCCGCACACGCTAAGTGAGGCAAATTGAAGCGCGCCCAAAGGGCCTACACGAGCGGGCGGGCCGTCAGTGCTCAAGGTCAACTTGCACCGCGAACAGCTCAAGAATTTTAGCTAAAAATGACGAAATGTGCGGTAAATGAGTGTAACAATACGTCAAACACACATAAAATAGATACTAACATCACATTCCACAAGAAATTAACGCGTTTCAACTTGTATTTTTATATAAATATTCACTAAAACCGAAAATTAACTTACTACTAAAACTAGGCTACATGAATTTGATTTTTGCCTCACTTGTGACAGTTCGTTTGATATGAAACTATCATTCTATGCGTTATTATTCTAAGCTTAATGCTTTATGTGTTGTGTATTAAAAAGGTATATCATAATTTTTTAAAGAATTGGGTTCTAAATTTAATTTATTCAATAAAAAGCGTCTGTACCTCGCTATCGTACAATCTTGTCCGAGACACGTTTAGGGCAAATATGATTTAGGTACCCTCTCACGATTCGCAGTCAACAAATCCGATTCCTCGAGTTCCCTATTGACTTCAAAAACAAACGCCGGTAGACAGAATGTCTTCAATAGCAACACCAACGTTTCTTCGCATGTTTACGTCTTGAATAATTTCTTCATTGTATCTCCATACCCTCATTCATTTTATATTGTATGTAGTTATTGGTATAGTGGCAGCACTCATCGAAGAACGGAAGGCGGAAGAAGTGACTTCTGAAATACCAAAGCTCTGTCAATAAAATATACAACTACATGAGCGCGGGTTGATATTAGGCTAAATACAGTAACTTTTCTCCAGGACCTTAAATAGAAATGAAGTTCAGTTTTGTTTTGACTTCTAATTTCTTAGGTTTATTTATTTACCTTGTATGGATGTTTGTTCTATGGATTCCCTCACAAGTATAATCAAATGGAAACGGTGAACTACTTTTCCTAGATCATAAAAACTAAACGATTTGCCAGCTAAATACATACTTGTATCGAAGCATTAGTAAATATATTACGTTAAATGGAACTGCATTCCGCTCCTTTATTCTAGTTTACTATCTCATTTAATGAATACATTGACGCCCAACTCATGCAAAAAAACCATGTTTAAATGATACACTACAATCTCGCTCGCATTCCAAAAAACTTTTTACGAAACTTGCGTTTTATAAGATATGTAGAGTAGGAACAGTAAAGTAAAAATCTACACCTGCTGGCAGCGGCGGCACTGCGAAAAACGGTTTTGCTTCACTTTTATCCAAAGCGCTACTTTCGCATGGAGGTTCCGCACGAAACTTTATTTGAGAAGCAAAACTCCGGCATTTCACTTCCTACATGAGTTTTAAGTAAATAAATTATTTTAATATTACATGTACGTGTATTATATAGTTTTATATTTATAGGATAGAGGCTTCATAGTAATAGTTAGAACGCAGAGTATGAAGGCTCTGCATACACAACCAGTGTATACACTATAGGGCCCATTATAAATTTCCGGAACTGGCCACTTACATAAACAATATTTAAAAAGTAATTAGAACATTTGAAAATGGAACTCTTTGGCTGTAGAATACACTTTGTTTCATCTGACTGTCACTTGTTTTTACATTGTGGCGTCATTTTAAAAATTGGTAGGTACATGTAGACACATGTCACCATGGATTTAACTCGTGAAAGTTTTCGTAGTATGATTTTCTACGACTTTAAGTGTAATTTAACAGCTCAGCGGAGCTTCAAACTGCTTTTGGCGATGAATCATCATGCAAGACGACTATTTACAGCAGTTTGCAGAATTCAAACGCGGTCGTGTGATTCTCTTTGACGAATTTCGTGATGGTCGCCCGTCCACTGCTGTGAACAACAAAAACATCGATGCTGTGCGCCGTATGACCAAAACAGACAGGCATGTGACATACCATGAGATTCGGGCATCTTTAGGCATAGGCATGAGTCAAATACAATCAATAAATACTACACAAACATTTGAGTGTGAAAAAGCTCTGCTCTCGGTGGATCCGATGGACTGAGGCTCAAAAAACGGGTCGCGTCTCTTGGTGCAATGCCATGCTTACCAGATTCAACGAAAGGCGTCAAATTTGGTGTGGGACATAGTAATAGGTGACGAAACATGGATTTATAGTTACGATCCCAAAACAAAGCAGCAATCGAGCGTATATGGGTCTTTCGAGATGAGCCGAAACCATCCAAAGTGCGCGCGTGCAATGTACCTCTAAGCGGATGATTACTTCTTTGTTGTATCGTGAATAGTGATTGGTACACGATCATTTGTTTGCCGGAAGTTATTGACAAACTCCGTAAAAATAACCGTAAGCGCCGTATCATCTAGGATCACGATAATGCCAGTTCTCATATGGCCAGACAGACAAATGAATTTTTGAAGGTGAACGACGTTGACCTTATGAAGCATCCCGCGTACAGTCCCGACCTGGCACCTTGTGACTTATATTTATTTCCAAAAATTAAGAACCAATTACTCGGTCAACGATTTTCATCACCTGTCTTCGGGTGAAGAGCAAGAAAAATATGTTTCAGAGATTGTTACAAAGGAGTGGCATAAACGTTGTCAAAATTAGTTCATTCCTTAGAATAATAACGCATAGAAACCTAGCCCGCACACGCTAAGTGAGGCAAGTTAAAGGCTTCCTAACGGGCTCCCAGGAGCGCGCGGGCTGTTAGTGCTCAAGGTCAAATTGCACCGCGAACAGCTCCAAAATTTTTTGCTAAAAATGACGAAATGTGCGGTAAATGGGTGTAAAAATAGAACAGACAAACATAAAATAGACACTAACATCACATTCCACAAGTAAGTAATGCGTTTCAACTCATATTTTTATGTAATTATTCACTAAAACAGAAAAATAATTTCGCGGCAACAAGATACGAAAGTGTTGCAAAGTAACAAATTTTTTTTCTCCCCATTTTGCTATTATATTACGTAAATTTTAGTAATTAGTAATTTCGATTTATTTGCGCATCTTGAACTAATATTTACTTGAATAAACATTAAATGTTTTCGTTAACTCCTGTAAGTGATTGGGACACTTAATTATTTTATAATACTTTTAACGGCTCTGCGTTCATGCTTTATTGAATAATTATTTATTTGAATTGGAGCACATATTGCAACAAATTTACAGTATATATTTGTTTCTACTATAGTGTTGGCACCACCAGTACAACTTTGATAGCTTATTATATGTCTTTCTTTTCGTAACCCAAGCGAAATATTTTATATTGAAATATTTTATTTTCTTAAAAGGGGAGCATTCTTAAGCGATTTTTTAATCTATTTTAACAGTTATTTTCTTTAATGTTTGCTTATGGCATTTTCGGTTTTAGGTTTCGAATATGGCACTTATTTCTAAATCCAAGATGGCGGGCGCGATTTTTCGAATAATGGCAAGTTGGGTATCGTTTTCGAGATGTTTGGGAATGTTCAATACAAATATAGCACTCATTTCTAAATGCAAGATGGCAAACACGACAGTAATATTCGTAATGAGCACCCCCAAATACCTCAAAAACGATACTCAACTTGTCATTATTTGAAAAATCGTGCCCGCCATCTTGGATTCACAAATAGTGCCATATTCACATTGAGCATCCCCAAATACCTCGAAAATGATACCCACATAGCATTTTTTTGAAAAAATCGTGCCCGCCATCTTGAATTTAGAAATGAGTGCCATATTCGTAATGAATACCCCCAAGTACCTCGAAAATGATACCCATATTGCATTTATTTGAAAACTCGTGTCCGCCATCTTGGATTTAGAAATGAGTGCCATATTCGTAATGAGCATCCCCAAATACCTCGAAAATGATACCCATATAGCATTTTTTTGAAAAATCGTGCCCGCCATCTTGGATTTAGAAATGAGTGCCATATTCGTAATGAGCACCCCCAAGTACCTCGAAAATGATACCCATATTGCATTTATTTGAAAACTCGTGTCCGCCATCTTGGATTTAGAAATGAGTGCCATATTCGTAATGAGCATCCCCAAATACCTCCAAAAAGACACCCATATAGCATATTTTGAAAAATCGTGTCCGCCATCTTGGATTTACAAATAAGTGCTATATTCGTTTTTCATCGACAAAACCGAGCATATCTGTAGGCACCTGATCGACATTGTCGATCGACAGTAACGATCGACAAAATCGAGCACATCTGTAGGCACCTGATCGACAATGTCGGGCAAATCTGTAGGCACCTTTAACTTAATGATGAGTTAAGCAAGATACAATTTCCACACTTTTGAGGGAAATGTTATTCCATGGCATCATTATTTGTATATTTGTGTGCGTGCCGACGAGCGTAGTTACAAGTTGCTTACGCCTACATGAATTTGGTTTTTGCCTCACTTGTGACAGTTCGTTTGATATGAAACTATCATTCTATGCGTTATTATTCTAAGGTTCACTCATATGAAAAAGTGCATTACGGCTTACGGAGAATATTTTGAGAAACAACAAATTCATTTCTGACCGTTTATAGTATTTTTTTCTTATTCATTCCGGAAACTTATACTGCGCCCCACGAATTATCGATCATTTAATATTATAATTTAGAGTATACACCGTAGATGCCTGAAAACGTACTTTCGAATAAATAAAGCAGTTAATTATCTGCGTGTTAACTACAGCTATCGTTAGCTCATGTGGATTTCAGATAGATTACGCTAGAATTAATTACACAAATTGTTCCAGAACACAACCGACAATCAATAATTAATACCTGGTTTTCAGTTGACAACAAGTGCTGAAGACATACGTACTGCTCGTAATACATATTATATATTTTTTTTATTATATACTACTTACTTGTATTATAGCAGTTCCAATTGCTACCTGACAAATCAAAACATCCATAATTTGATAATAATATGGCATAGAATATTCCTATTGAGTTCTCAGTAAGCTTCGCATTGTAATAAGCTTAGTATTGTGCTTCGATCGTGAGATCGGACGGTTTTTCGAAAAGCGTGTGACGGCGGCCGCGTAATCTGCGTAAAAAACGTAACACATGTTAGTATTAAATTGCAATATACTAAGTAATGTACCATGAAGTTTGACAGTCCAGCAGCAAAAGCGCCATTTCAATCAAGTAGGATTGCCTTACTTTCTCAAACTCGTATCTTATAAAGAGTGATTATTCAGGAGATGGCAAAACATTCTGTTTATTTTAAATTTCTTTTTATGTTATTTTGAATGGATTACTTTAAGAATAGGTGAATATGAACTATGTGAATATGAAGAAAATATGCATGTAAAATTTGTATATACAATCCATTTTTTGTATTTCAGTAACTTTGTTCTTTAAGATACAAGTTTGAGAAAGTAAGGCTACGTATACGTAGATAGGAACGTAACGCATTTTAATTCTACGGAATTGGCATTGAAATGTAGTAAACAATTAAGAAAAAAGCTGATCTTCTATAGAACAAAATTATTTTTCGCCACGCCGATTTTACGCCGGTCAAATCATCGGCAGCGCGGCGCACATCTCTAGTATTGCAGATCCCATAGCAAAGTATTATTTATGTAATTCCGTTTACAATGATCAGAAGATGTATTAAGTAGTACTCTTTTATCATAAGTACCTAGTACTATCATCCAAGTCGAACAGAACGAGTAATAAATAACTCTTCAAGAACTCAGAATTCAATAATAAATGAATCAATACTTCACTTATCGAATACTTCACTAGTTTCTAATAATTTTAATAATTTATTTTATACATTTTATCTATAAGAAAATTCCCTCGGGTAATAAAAAAGGGCCTCGTCTAGACCGCTACCAAGACTTGCTACGCACGAGAAGGACGCCCCGGCCACACACCACGGGAGCAGACGAACACCGTCTCTGCAGCTCATCGTAGGTAGATACGGATAATTTGTCTTCACGATCCATCTTTACAAATTGATCGAAACGACGAATCGATAATGTATATTTATGTCGCTAACGATTAACTTCAACGAAAAGAGAGTAGCGACCATAGCGACGGAACGATACGATTACCGTAACGATGGAAAACTAGCAACCCAAACGTCAGTTTATTATTTCTAAGGGTGTGTACCACAGATCACATAAATTCTTCCGTGGTGTGTACAAATCTGTGAAAGGCTCACGAGCTGAAAACGTGTTCGCCATTCGCCTGATCTGTATTGACCTTAATAAAAACAAATCCGATTATCGACGATCTTTATTACATTGCATTGAAGTTACTCACCTTGTGAAATAGATAAATGTATTGTTAGTACATGGTTATCAAAAACAACACCAGCAGAGGCTAGCACGGTAAAGCGCTACTTGCGCGGGAGCTACATAAAGCGAGATACTGTTATACTCCCAAAGAACAATAAATACAGTCGAAGTGACTGTAGTGAGTTCTTTAGACCTATTTGAGTTCAGTCCGCCACATGTACGGTATGGTTGTGTCAATTCTTTAACGTAAATTCTCTAAAATAGTAGAAAAATGCCTTACTGTTCTGTTTTGGAGTGCAAAAAAGATAGCCGCACCAAAAATATTACCTGTGGTGGCATTTCGTAACATCGGCAAGTTTTATTGTACTAAATTTTCGATTTCCTGTTTATAGAAAAAAGCATTTTTTTTGTTACAAGAAACGAAAGTAAAGCGACCCATTCACTACCTGCATGTGGGTACCCCGTGCAGGCAAGAGACTGCTGCACTATCCTGCGTATGGTCCACGTACGGAGTCTCACAGGTCGCATTGCACGATTGCAGGATGGTTTACACGTTGCGACTACATTTATAATCCTGCATTACGCGGCAGATGGCAAAGCGGACTTGCAATGCAGGGTAATGAATGCCCCGTTTTAAGCTTATACCCCTGCAATGTGGTCGTTTCATTTTTAGAGAACTAAATATTTAATTCCAATTCGTCGTCGTTCAGCAATTAACCGCTAGAGTGCAGCACATTAATTGAAATTTCAATAAAATTGAAATTGAAACACACACCCACAGATAATGGCAATATCTAGCGCCTCTATGTCTCTAACAGAAGTCGCGTGCTTTCATGCTGTTCTTACATGTAGGTAAGTAGGTAGGTATTGAGTATTCGTAAGTACCTATTTGTCTAATGCAGCCTTTCCCAAAGTGGGCGATAACGCCCCTTTGTGGGCGCTGCAGGCCTAAAGGGGGCGGTAAGAGACCCAGAAAAAAATGGGGGCGTTGTGTAGAGGCTTAGAGGGAGATTTGTATTTTCATCTAGGAAGACACTTAGACACCGACTGAGCTCTCGACTCTCGACTACAACTTGCGAACATCAACTAATATTAATTAAGAGATTGCTCATACTAACTCGGTTCGATATTTCTCTCCGTGTAGTTCATATGTCTTATTATGACATATGTTTTATTGAATAAATAAAATAAAAATCATGTCAATCGGTCGCTGCGTTTCGAAATGAAAGTAGACACAAACAAACAAATAAAAAGGCAACAAACACAGTTTCGCATTTTAATAGTTATTAGTATTCCTAGATAGGTAATTTTCGTAGGTAATGGACCGCGGGCAATCATGTTTTAACAAATTTTTGTTAAATAACCCGATTTGTGCATTCCTGTATCACTCGGCTGGTTCATAGAATACTTGTTCTTACTTGTTGAGTACGATTAAGCGTCGAATGAGATAAACGAGTTTATGCATGTTCGTCTTATTCCTCTCGGTGCGTGCTGCTTATGCAATCCTATTTAAACAACGTAATTTTATTTTCATATGCGGTTTCGCGCGTAATAGATAAGCAGTATTTAAGTTCAATACTTACTTACGTATTTCTCAAAACAAAACAATGTCGGAAGTAAAAAGAAGAGACGACAATACTATGCGGAATATATTAAATTCGGATTCATTGAAAATCCCACAAACCCATCGTCGCCTTTGTGCCTTCTTTATCTAAAAACATTTTTGAATGAAGCAATGAAGCCTTCAAGACTGCAAGATCATTTGAATAAAATGCACCCAGATAAGAAAGACAAGAATTTAGCATATGTTCAAGACCTAGAGAAGACGCATACAACTCAGCCAAGTGTAGCAAAACTCTTTTCGGCGGCTGCTAAGCAAGATGACGACGGACCGAAGTCCGTTCGAAGTTTCGTACAATATCTCTTTGTTAATTGGTCAAAAAGGCAAATCACACAACATCGGAGAAGAGTTAATTTTGCCAGCGATAAAGGAGGTAATAACTACTGTACTTACCGGCCGCAGATATTATCCGAAAAATTCCTTTGAGTAATAATTCTGTGCAAAGACGAATTGATGAAATGGTTGAAAACATTGAAGAATCATTGCAATCATCTGAGGACTAGTTAATTCTCAATTCAGCTCGATGAGTCCACTTTACCAACTAATGAAGCATTGTTGCTGTCTTACGTGAGGTTTATTAAAGATGAGAAAATATGTGAAGACGTATTGTTTGCTAGAAATTTAGAGACTTATACAAAAGGTGAAACCATATCCAATACATTGGAAAAGTTTTGTGATGAGAAAGAGATTCCCTTGAAAAATATTATATCAGTTGCTACGGATGGCGCTCCGGCTATGACAGGGTGCCATGAAAGCTTCATAGCGTACTGAAAAAATAAAATTCCAGATGTGCTTGCTGTACATTGCGTTATTCATAGATAACATTTGGTTGCTAGAAATTTAAGTGAACGACTATTTCAATCACTGCAATATGTCATCAAAGCAGGCAACAAAATCCCTAACAGCTCTTTGAATGATAGATTATTACATCAGCTTTGTGTTTCTAATGACGAAAATTTGAACCGTTTGTTGTTTCATACTGAAGTTCATTGGCTATCAAGAGGCAATTTACTGACTCGATTTTACAATCTGTTTAACTCTGTGATAGAGTTCTTGGAAACTAAAGATACAGAATTGCGCAACAAGCTCATTACATCAAAGAACTGCTACAACAACAAACTGCTTCTACACAAAAAGAATATGGGCAGACGTGAGTTTCACAATTTTCCGAATTTATCAGTATCCTGCAGTAAAGACGACTTGTTTGTCTACTGCCAACATTTGGAAAACGTCCACATTGATTGCACCGAACGATACCAGGACATTTTGAACTTGGAAATACCAGACTGGGTGTTAGATCCGTTTTCAAATGTCAACATAGCCATATCACCTCAGCTGGAAGAAGAACTTATAGAATTGACAACGAACTAAGAAATAAAAATCAAGTTCAAAAATGGCTACCAAGAATTTTGGCTACAAAAACCGATCCCACAATTGTACCCTGGAATGTGGTCAATCGTTCAACGATTCTTGATAGCATTCCCATCATTATATTTGTGTGAACGTGGCTTTAGTGCTGTGACAACGGTGCTTACTAAAAAGAGAAATCGTTTACATGTTACCGAACTTGCTATCAACAAACTTATTAAACAGCATCAGATTCATCCTTCACATTAGTATTAGAATCGATTATGTTTGTTTTAATTTGAATAAAAGATCTATAAAAAATACTACAAAGTTGCGTTTCAATAATCATTCTCATTGGCAGGTGTAGCCCGTAAGAGTTAACTTGAGACCTGAGCGCCGTTGTGTACTACTTACTGCGCTCAGGTCTCAAGTTAACTCTTGCGGGTTTTAGTAAAAGTCTCGTTTAGAATGAGCGTTTAATCTACGCTAATATAACTAACTCACAATAATTAATTTAATTTTGTAGTGGTTTTTAAGTAGGTAAACAATGGGGGCGGCAAATAGTTATTTGTTCAACAAGAGAGCAAAGTCGTTTTTTGGTGCGAGTGCTGTTTTTGAGTCCTGAGCAAGCGAAAGATTCTATAGTTGAATCACGAGCGTAGCGAGTGATTCAGAATTAGAATCTTGAGCGAAGCGAGGGACTCAAAAATACGAGCTGCAAAATAACTTTGCTCTCGCGTGATACATACAACTTTTCACCTCAGCAGCGAGAACATATATATATACTAAAGGGACAAGTAATAAAAACACGTCATGAAAGCAAATGCATCATTGTATATTTACAAAAATACAGAATTTACAAAAAATTAAAAGTGGAACGTGAAGTTTGTACAATTCTGTAGATTAAAAGTTACTGTTTTATTTGGAACAGTAATCGTCGTAGTGTTTGCTACTTGAGTAGTGGTCGAGGTTTCATTATGAGTTGAGCTGGATTGTGACCCTTCCCGCACCGTAAAAGTTGGTGATTCTGGGCGGGTTTGGGTATGATTCGCATCACTGGAGGTGCTAGGTTGTGCCCAAGAATGCGAAGTCTGTTTTAGGTTTATCGAATCTATAATACGCTTACAGATTTTTGATTTATTTTCTATTGAATCTTCGATATATCCTTCAGCCACTGCATTTGATCTCCAACCGCCATGGCGCTTCAACGTTGTGAGGTCAGCTCCTCCATCTGCCAAAAGAGTGGCTGATGTTCGCCTGAAGCAGTGGCCAGTGTATAGCTGCGGCTCTTTCAAATCTAAAAATGTTGCGATTTCTCGTGCAGTCGCTCCTATTTTATTAATACCCATCGGTTGCCGCGTACATTTTCCATTACGATATTGTATGAAAAAGCGGTCTGTGATCGTATTGGGAGGGCGCAATGCTTTATATTTCTGGACAACGTGTGCGTATTCCTCACGGACGACGAACGACCTGTCTATATTTGTTTTCGTATTTGGCAGGTTAATCAAAAGAAGGTCGCTGGAATGTTGTTCAATGGCATTAGGAGTTAGATTCAATAACTCGTTGGAGCGGCATGCTCCATTTATTCCAATGATAAGGATGACCTGAAACATAAATAAAACGTCAATAAGTATTGTGTCTTTTAGAGCAGTCTTAAACGTGGATTTCTCATAATATGTAGCGTTATTTTTAACCATAAAGTTCCAATACAAGTCGCCAAAACAACACATTTAAGTAGGTAAGTATAATTATGTTGATAGAAATTGATAACATAACTACCAAAGTCAAAATTGTATTAACAATTAAAATATAACGCTACGACAACAGTAATAATATTCAATACTTACTTTTGCGGCTAGGAAAGTGCAATCTGGAGCTTCATTAAGAAATTTTTCAATATTAGCAGCCGTGAAAACTTTCGATTTTTTTGATTTGTGGCCGACGGCCGATCTTTTCAAAAACGCAATCAGCTTTGCGTAAGTGTTTATATGGACGTTATTTTTAGTTTGTAATGTAGCTTTCAACATCGAATATATACTCCACATCGTTGACGGCTGTTTTGTATGCGACATTTCAATGAAATAAGACAGAAGCACAGTTTCCGACATAGTGTTTCCTGCGCCCTTTTCGTGCCTCCATTTGTCAAAATGTTCGTAGACTTTCAGGTACTTTTCACGAGATTTACTAGGCAAGAAACTTAGTTCAGCATTTTTAACAGTTTCAACCATAGATTTAGTATATCCATAGATTGGCCCTGACGTATTGGAGACGAGACCAAAACAAAAATACATCTGTGTGCGTATAATGTGCATGTGTGCAAGATAAATAGTGTTGCGCCATCCACTGATTTAACTTTAATATCGATTAACATATTACACCGGCATTTCACTTCGTTGTATTCACCAAAATGTCTTAACGCAAAATACCGAGACGTTAATTAACTAGTTAATTAATGATTCAATAGAAAATTAAGAAAGCTACTATCACCTTCTGGTAGTGCCACAGGATGGTAGGTAAACAATGGGGACTTTCACCCAAGATAACACTATGGCTCTACAAAATGGTGATAAGACCCATGATCAGTTACGGCGCGATAGTATAGAGGCCACGAACCAAGCTGACGACCGCAACCTACAAACAAATATAACTATTATAATTATTGTATGATATGATAACATAGATATGATATGATAACTGCCTCTGTGGCCTAACGGTTACCATGCCGGACTGCCACGCAGAGGTCCCAGGTTCGATTCCCGGGCCGGGAGAAATATTTGTATGACCTACATTTGTTTCTTTCGTGAGTTTGGGTGTAATTTGTGGTTGTCTATATGTATGTGTGTCCATGGCACCCGCGACACAGGGTTTCCCTAGTGCGGGGCTATGTTGAGTGTGTGTGTTATTATTATTATTATTATAGAAGTGCATCACAGCAGTGAATTTGCAGATAAGTAATAGAACCAAAAAACCGGCCAAGTGCGAGTTCAACTCGCGCGGAGAGGTTTCGGTACAAACTTAACATTGTAGTTGAAGAATATGTTCTCCAATAGATTCCAACAGCAAATATAGGTTTATTCGCGCAATAGTAGGAAATTTAAAGACAATTTCTGTATTTTTTCAAAACTTTAGGCTCTGTAGTTTCGAAGATAAAGGGTAGAATGATCATTTTTTGTCTATTTTCTTAAACAACATAAAAATATTTATATTTCATAATTACAAAAAATATATATTCTTAAGAACTTTCCCTCCCAATAGTGACTTAAAAATTTAGAATTAATTTATTTACGTTGCACGTTTTGGTCACACAAATGAATATGTGTACCAAATTTGAAAAAAATCAGTATCGTATTTTGGAACAGAACAGAACTCTAACAACAATAAATCGCTGATTTCTTGTTGATGAGAGTAGTGCTACACAAAAATCAATTAATTGTAAGACATACCGCATGAATAATGTGGTTACAGAACCAGAACGTAGCTTTACTCTTTGCTTGCCTCTAAAGGCGTTTTATTTAAAAGCATTTTTCCTCAGTGTTTGTTTGCTGCATATTTTTGAAAACTTTTTGGAAAGTGTAACGAAAGCAGTACAGGATGGCGGACAAGCGAAATGAAAATAAAATGTCGTTATTTTGGTATTTATTCGGGCAGAGTTTCACCCTATTAATAATTGATACGATAATGTGTTGTTACAATGGCGCCAACTCGTATTTATACTTATTCCTCTCCAAAAATGAATTAGATACTAGAATTCAAAATCTTTGTACATAGATGAGAAACTACGTATTGAAAAGCTATTTGGAATTAATAATAAATCGAACACAGCATCAAACTATTATCAAGCTATCAGTTCTAAACAAGAATGTAAATTTTAAGAGGAAGTTTTAATTTAATTCTAGTAGTATCTTGAACTAAGTGGCGTTGTATAATTATTTCACATAATACATTTCTAATTAGTAATTCTAGGATTGTGAGAAATTAATAATTATTTATCATTTTATTTACAATAATTTCTAGTTATATTTATTAAATTTATTAAATGATGCACTATTGGTCGAGGGCTTCATGTGCGGATGGCGGTGGCGCCACCAGTGGACATCGAAGCTAACAAAAGTCTTCTTTCTTTAGCTTTATAAGCCATTTCTGTCGTACTTCAATGTTTTGAGGAAATCTGAATCAACAACAATAATTAACATAAAAAATGGGTGCCTCAACTATGCTATTAAAAGAAATTTTCGTTTTAATGTGAACAAAATATAATGTACTAATGCAATATTAATTAAATATAAAGTACTAAATCCAGAAATTTCTGATTCAATAAATAAAAAAAAATTAAGTATGAAGATGATTTCGGCTGTATGCAAGTCACGCCTTTGCCTTTCTTTTTTTCAGTTAATGACATCTCGATAACATATTATCGATTGCGTCAATCTCTATGAAAGTGGGGTTATGAATTTCAGAAATTCACGTATTTGATATATTTTTTAATTGAATTCGTATACATTTGGGTTATTAATGCACTTGAATGGTATAATTTTACGGATATATTTAAGTAAAAAACTTTTGTGGTAGTGCTTTTAGACAGCTAAAAATTTAAATAGTACTTACATGTGAAATGTACAATTCTGCGAGTTTTCCTTTTTAGATAAGTTACATCCGGACACTGAAAACTTTACAATGACTAATAAACGTCCGTTTAACACTATTTCACATTTTAAAACCAATTATTTTTCAAAAATAAACGAAATTTGTTTCGTTGTCAGCTGACCCTATGTTCATATAGCCTCATAGCTTATAATGAAGTGGTCTCGTCTACCCATCTCGTTCTAACATACGTGTATACTAACTCTCTTTCACTTGCATTGCCAATCTATGGGTACCTATATACTAAATCTATGGTTTCAACTAACTCTGGAGGAGTTAAAAAATTGTCGTCTTCACTGGAATCGCTCATATTTTCTATTTTATTACGTAGGTAGGTATCCAATTAACTATCAAAGAAGTACCTATCGCAAGCAAATAAGAAATTTTGAATTAAAAAAAAAGAAAGCGCGCTTTTATTTATTGCGTTCCGGAACGTTCTCGCTTGTATTCATTGAAATCACACATTGTAAATATTGTTATCTTTAATTGACGTTATAAATTTAGCATATTTTTATTGCAACACTTGCTTTATTTTTAATGAAAATTGTAAAAACTAAATTATCATAGTATAAAATCGTATTTGTATTTCTCACATAATTTATCTTTTAGATGAATTGACGAGTTTCCGAACGTGCACTCGTTCAGCCATTTTGTGGGGGTCTACTATGTAGCTTAAATATCGAAGTACGAATAAACCATAATTTTCTTTTTCCTTTTTCTTGTAATGAAGTGAAAGGGACGGAGCGACTGATTTTGAAATATGTCGAATTTGTATTAGACCCCTTCGCATTAAATGACAAGTCTCCACTTAAAAAGCAAAAAGCTACTTTTTCTCACGGAGTGAGCAAAATAAGATTTTGCTCACTGATTTCACACAGCAAAATAGCCTTGTTCGAGCTGCTGAGGTGAAAAAATAATTTATTCTAAGAGTGGGTAGTAGACGAAATAAGTTTGGGAACCCCTGGTCTAATGTAATATTCCTTGTGTTAATAAATGTACCTATGTACCTATTTACTACACGTCCTTCATATTCAATAAAAAACAATATTGCTTTATTGATTCAATTATTGATTTAATTTATGTGTAACAAATACATAATTACACAACATTATTGACGTTTTGATTCATTTATCATGAGCGATTGACTAACACCTACTTTTAATGCAGGTAGTATAAAGTAACTCAATCGCTTTCAATTTAGCTATCGGTAAGTTGAAAGCCGTTGAAACCGGATTTGATTAAGTGCTACTTTGAATATCAATGGATCTTGCACCCGAACTAAATAGCCATCTGTACCTTTCCTTTCTTATCCCTCTGCGATATTTCCTTCACTAATTCTTGAGCATAATTTTTGCATCCGTTTAACATACATAATCGAAATAACGAACTCCTGTTTCAGATGCCTAGTAATACTCATTAAGTAAGTAAGCCTCATTTGAATCCGCATTAAACGTTATCGTGATATCTCTTCCTTGGCACTAAATTGGGCATCGTGTGAAAATAGTACGGTCAAATTGGTAACGAAGAAAATGAATGTCTGTTCTGTGGCATTATTGTCTCAACCACCACATCAGAGCTAATTATGTAGCATATGAAAGTTTCGGTCGAAATCCTAAATATTTCGCTCGTACTATAGTCTCGGACGAACATTGCTAATGTTAGCGACTAGAATAGCATAAATTGTAAGATTTTAGATTATACAAAGTGAACTATTACGAGGATCGGGTAAATACGAGTTGCCGCTCTTTTATACAGGCATGATTATTAATTTGCGTACATTTAAAAAAACTAAAATTAAACTACCAATAACGGAACATAATTGAAAAACTGTACAGAGCTCTTATGTTCTAGACCAAAACACGCCGGCAAATTTATTGATGGAATAATAATTACTAGATAGAAAGACGCGATACCGAAAAATGTTCCCATGTTTGTATGTGTGCGTATTTCTATTGCATATAAATTAATCTGTGGCCTTTGTTGGCAGCATGGGCCTCAGCGCCCGATTCAAATGCAAATTGAAAATCGACCTCCCTCCATCATTCGTACTTCTAACCCCTCCCCTCTTTCTTAATTACCGACTTTGCACCGAGGACCGAAAGTCGGCCAATGTCTAATGTACCCCAAACTTATTTTCTCACATATTAATAAAACATTAACAAAAACATAGTAAAGTCTTAAACAGTTTGTCTAAATTAATACAAAAATAATCAGCACACTACATTTTTGGGATACGGTTCCCATTGGACAGTCCCTACTATTTAATAAGAGCGGCTAATGCCGCAAACACATTTGTGGGAATTAAACCTAACACATTCTGCAAATGTATCACTTATTTATTTTAGTAGGTATCGGTAATTGTTACAGTTTGACATGCAAACTTTAGTGTAGTCTTTTACACCGTACACAACGTATTTTTTAAAGAGATAGATAATTAATTATATTCTTGAATCAACCTACACCTACGATGTAACATTTATAAACACCAGCCCCCGTAGCATAACTACGCATGATAGTCGTGAAGAACGTGATAAAATTGAAATAAGCGCGCAAAAGCGCGCTATCCAAATTAGATCTGATTGAGACAGACAATAGCGCGCGCTTATTTCAATTTTATCGCGCGAGACGCGACTAATATGCGCAGCCATGCTACGGGGGCTGAATAAACAAAATTACTTGGTAAATTCTAAAGTTTCCCAATTAAAAATCCAGGTCTTGACTTTGGGAGAAATAAGCACAAATAAACGAAGGACTGAAAGTAAGTAGGTACGGAAATAAGCCGCTAAAGACTACAACCTACAAAAGGGAACTGAATATATAGATTGAGATACATTAATCGTTGAACCCAAGATTCTACGAAAAGGTTACATTCTACGCGTGAATACGTAATACGAGTAACAAAAAATATTAAATACGGCAAAAATATACATATAATACCTACCACTAGATTTTAGATTATTATGTAATACGATCTATTCTTTTATTTTTCTTCAACACTGAAGATGAAAGCGTAAAATAAAAAGAGAAACTTAACCTGAAAGTGGAATGAATTAAGAAACCGGCATTGTGCAATTTCAATTAAAGATAGTAGCAGTAGAGCTCCTTGTGATTGAGTTCGTCCAGGAAAGTACTGCCAACATAACTATTTTCCTTTTGCTTCTTCATTCATTACAATTTCAGGTTAAGTTTTGAAGAGTTTCGAAGGGTGGTGGTATAAGGCACAGGCATATGGGACTTTTCAACTCATGTCTCAGGTTGAAGTGCGCAGTAGCAGTGCTCCTGAAATCTTTGCGTTTTGAAGCTCTGAGGACATAAAGGGACAGTAGTACAAAACTTGCAGGAAAGAAAACACTATTAAAAGATCGTGCCTGATCTTTTATAAATGCGAAGATACAATGAATACACCTGTTAGAAAAAAACAAACATGTATGTACACATTTCAATTGCCTTGGCACAAAAATACACCTCTCCAAAAACGGAAAATTAAACATTCTCCTCTGGGTCCCTTACTAACAGTTTCAATATTATAATAGTATCTGCTTTGTAATTATTTAATAAATTTATCTATTTTCAATGTACAATTTAATGTGAACACAATTGTTTGGGATCTACTTAGCAGAGGTAACAAATCCCAAAACTAAAAATATTGTAATAGGTACTATCCACAACTTAAGTATGAAGTTATTCTAATCGTGACATAATCTTCCTTGCAAATCACATACTAATTAATTATACAATAAATAATTTCCAAGAAAAATTTAGAATTATATTAATGAAGTCCTCATAGGACAGAGCTTTAATGATGTGAAATCCAATTCAAATTATATTTTCTTTATAGAACACAGAAGCATCTACGTTTACTCAAATAGATGTAGGGATTTTACTTCGTACAAAAAATACTACTCTAATAATTATCTTATATAGACATGGTTTTGTATATGAGATTGTCGTACTAACAAATGTATATGGATTACGAGACAGAAAGAGCGTAGTAACACATCCGTCTTACACACATAATATAAATCAATAAACAAAAAAACTTATTACATATGAGTACCTACCTACGCAGCTAATTTGAGGTCATCGACAGCGAATTTGTCATAACTGTCGGTGGGTAATCAATTTTGCCATTAGTACAAGCCTAACTCGCGACACTTCGACCCAGGGGATCATTGTGTCATGCCGAACTTACTCCGTGCGATCCCCTGAGAAAAGGGACAACTAGAGCCGTTACATTGGACAGCCGTTACTTTGCGCTTGATTAAATAAATCACAGCTATTTCTAGTAACCCCGTATTTTGCAGGGACTTAATGAATTAATTAAATATACAACTCTCTGTGAGCTATGTAGGTCATAAGCATTAAATTTGGACTCACAGAATTTCGATGCTGATTGGAAAACTTTATTAAACAATACTCTGTGTTAAGAATGATCGTGAGACGAGCTGATCTCTTATAGAACCTAACGTAATATAATTACCCAGGGAAAGGTAGTAGTACATTTTTATTAGGCTTTGGAATTACTAGAAAGGTACATAAGTTTCCTAATCTACTTTACTAGTATCGTAATCAAAACATTTACAACGGTTGTAGGCTTATCCTCTTAAGTCTACAAACGGCTCCCGGGTAGTAGAAAATATCAGTAAACTAACGTTGATCGGCTGTAGCTGGTTACGCCATGTTTCGGTACATTGTTTGGGAGAATAGGTCTAGACTGCTCGACAGGATCTAAACGCCGCTTTTACTGTACACTGCTAGAGGTAGCGACACATGGCGAAATGCTCTATTGCTAAATATGTACTAGAAAAAAGGTTTTCGGGCATACCCGCGGTCTCTCTATCCTTAGGTGCGGCAGTGAAGAATCATCTTGTTAAATCACCATTGTTTTGCCGATTTAGTCTTACAGATCAAAATCAAAATCAAAAATAATCTAGAGACAGACATGCCTTAGCAGGTTTTCTTTACTCAGACGCAGAACCTACCGTACCTCAGCTAAAAGCTGCATATGACTACTCCCAATCTGATCTTTGCTATTTTCTGAATACTCGTTAATCTGCGCTATTGCAGTAAGGAAATTTTATGTTAGGATATGAAGTATTTTATACCAAACTCTGACCTTCCTACAGGAAAAACAACCTGGTCCTTGGAAACCGCGCTGCTAACCAAAAACAATCGATGTTCAGAGACGCTCGAAGGGACACGGTCAACAACGGGAGAGAACTTTTAAGAAAACCTCCAAGTTCACGAAAAAAAGTGTTACGTAGGGCTCGTTTTAAATACATTGGATTGAGTCCAACTTGGCCTAGTACCCAGTGTGGTAGTAGAACATTCTGGTCCCTTGCCAATGCAGATGAATTAAATTACTTTACCAGTATTGTTGAAACCAGATGGTATACTTACCAAAGGCGTTAAATTAGACGAACTCGACCCTTCGCCCTTTGTATTTGCAGAGAGTTAGCATCTGGACACTGAAGGCAAATCTCCACGTAACCCACTTCATCATCATGTTGATTGCATTATGGCAACCGTTTACAAATATGAAATACCTACCTACCGACTGCAAGATTTTCCGGTTCTGAATAACCTAGATCTATGACACTGATACGTAACGAGCTTAATTTGTCTCCGATTTTAATATTCTTATATCTCCACCTTATTGATCTAATACCATGGGACCTTGCTAATGTGCCCGTTGTGCCCAAGAAAAGCAATCGGTGTCACTGTCACTTAAAGACCAACCTTGCACAGTTGGGAAGTGTCCCTACTCTGCAAGACTATGGAAATTATAGTCAATAAACAAATACCACCTCGCGTACCTCAAAGACAATAACTTTCTCAAAAAGTTTAGCCGAGTGCGGTCTACAGGAGACCAGCTTGTGCCACGGACTGTGACCATCAAGGAACACGGTAATGCAATTGCCTGGTGTATCAGCCTTACGTGAAAAATTCTCCAGCATGGAACCCCTCCTGAACATTGTAATCGGATTACTGATTTCCTGAGTGACCAATCGGTCTTGGATGACTACACATCTGATCAAAGGGTTCTTGATGTCGCAGTTTCTCAGAGATCTGTTTTGACATTATAACTCTTATGCCTACACAATATACAGAAAAAAATTTGGAATAAATGGCCCGTTAAAGATCTTTTCAATATATAGAAAGTTTTCTCGTAATTTATATTCTATATTTTTTCTGTATAGTAAGTGTTATATTGCTGTCAAACCATATATCTGTTTTTTCCATCCTCAAGGTTTAGTCACCATACCATAATTTGGTAACATTACCACACACCGAGCAGCATGGCTTCTCCTTCGTATCTCTCAATAATCGAATTCTTGAAGCAAATGAAGACTCAATTTATATCGTTAATGCCAACTTCGTGACTTGTAAAATCGTCTTTCGTAAGAATGAGAACAGAAATATAGAGAACAAACAAATTTTGTCGCTACTAATCGCTGTCGATAGAATGTCATGACAGTTATATTGATCACGAATATTCGTCTAAAGCATTTGACATCCTATCTTTTTCATGAAAGTGGTATAAATACTTCTATTATGTAATAGTTAACAAAAAAAACCATACAACATCTTTATCCAAAGAGACAGCAAAAGATGTTTTTTTTTTACATTTCAGATATGTCTTCATAACAAAGGTTGTTTTGGTTTAATGCACTGTACCTTGCCCTAAAAATAGAATCGGTTATTTTGCGGATCTTATATAAAAATCGCTAACTCTTAATATGATCGACTCTATGTACCGATGAGTTAAGGCCCCTTCTTGAGACGGATGGGTGAGAGGAAGGTTAAGCCACTCAAGTACGCTTTGACAAAGCTGTTAGATTAGGACTTCGGTCGAGTTCACTATCTGTCATGCTTACACAACCTATTTCATACTGAAACGATGTGAAAAACTACTAACGATTTAAGTGAGGTGAGTATCCATTTATTACACAGTAGATACTACTGGAGTGTTCAAGTAAAAAACTACAAAAAGTTGAAAAGAAGTAAATAGAGTACCTATTTAGGTAAATGAACTTGGGCTATGAAAGATGACCCAAATTAGACCAATAGGTATTTATACCTTTCCGTATAACTCACGTCACGACTGACAATGAAAATAAACACTGGTTCAGGTTATGCAGGTACACCAAAATGTACTTTGTGCAAGTAATTCCCTGGTTTTAAATTTCCACTTTCCGAAACTTCATGCTTTGAACAAATTAAACTAAGGGTGAGTCCAGCTGGCAGAATACGCTTTTATTAAGGGTTGGCTCTGCACGCCCGGTTGTGAATTCATTATAAATTTTCTATTTTGATGTTTTTATAACTGAACTCTGTCCTGGCAAGATGTCGGAAAATCGTCACCGTGTCAATTGTCTCGCGGTTTCTGGCAGCTGTAGGTGGTGTGAACGCCAGCAGGCACAAAGCCAGAGACCCCAGGTCGCAATACTGTGAAATATTGTATCAATTTTATATTAAACGAATAACGTTATTTCCTGATGCAATCCCTAAAAACTCCAATTTAATTCCTTCGTAAAAGGAATGACCGACACAGAACGTGGACTGCGCAGGTAAGCCGTAGAATAAAGTCATCAAAGTAGAAAATATAAAATAAAGTTTAGCTTCGCATTTTATTCAATTTCAGGACGATAAGTTTTCACACGACTGTATGGCTCTATAGTCATATAGTGCTACAATCTGGTTATGTACTGGCTACAATTGACTGTTGTTAGAACTCGTATGTAGAACATCATAGTGTTCGCTTGATGGCGATTCATATAATTAACTAGCTGGTGACCGCGACTTCATCTGCGTAGAATAAATACTTCGAGTGTACTACTTACTAGCGAAATGATTGGTACTTCACGCAAACTTTCATATCCTATTTCGCCCCCTTTAAGATTTATTTTTGTGACAAAAAGTCAAAAACCTATGTCCTTCTCCTAGGTTCCATCTATCGCTATACCAAAATTCATCAAATATGGTTCAGCGGGTTAGGTATGATTACGTAATAGACACAGAGTAACTTTCGCATTTATAATATTAGTTTGGATTAAAAGAAATGTGAAGTTTTGTATAGCTCGCCGAGCAATTAGATTTTACAATATACAATATATTTGACAATTTTACCTATTAGAGTAATTTACAAAAGATGTGAATACTGCTGATTTTGATACATACAAGTATATGAATGTAATAAAGTAAATCAATTGCCTTGTTAAGGATTAGATGGTTTAAGTATACGTATATACCAAACCTAGGCAGGTCTACGAAGAGGTAACTAACTCTCTATGTTATAAAAGTTAATCACATTTATAAAGAAAGCAATCCATTTAACAAAAAGGTGTTCCGGGACCGTGTTCATTAGTATATTACTTTTTCTTCTCCATAATTCTTAATTACTATTCGAATAGGTATCCTATCTTCTTTCTTTAATCAGCAAATAGCATTGTGCACGTTGTTCCTTTATATGCAATTACTTCGTTTTATAGTTAAAATGTAAGGGTAAGACATAAAGTAGGTAAATGAAGAAATAAAAAGTATATCTCAAAATGCCATCATAGGCAGGAAAAATAATTAAAGCTTCAGGATAATAATGCTTAGAAATCTATATGGATTACATCCTTCATTTCGCTTGTTCATGAGGATTTTCATTATGGTCTATTATAATAATCTTACTAACTGCAACCTGGCTAAGATTAACCTCAACAATTTACACTTAAAGTTTAGAAGTGATTAAGTCTCGTAGGCGACTATCGGGCAGCGAGGGCTTAACTTGTCGCGAACTCACGGAAATTAATAGCCCTAAGTGAAAATTAACTGCGGCTTCACTTGAGCTTTATCCAACTAGATACATCCTTATTATGGCGTAGCATGGAAATCTGTAGCCGATGGCCTAACTGGCCAATACTTAACATTCCACACCATTTATGCCATTATCATTGCTGTTCCAGGTGTGATGATCCTAATGCGTTTCAATCTTTGTCGACATTGAGATGAAAATGGTCAAATGAATGATTTACTAGAAATGCCAGGATAATTTATTTTTATTTGTGCTTTATGCATTGTGTTATTTATATTGTATTTAGATTTTTAGATTTTATACATTCTTAACCATATCGGACTACGGCAGATCACCCGTAGTACTCCATAATCGTCTGTGGCATGAACTAGAATACGTTTACTTTTTAAAACACAGTAAAAGTAAATATACAAATCTTAAGTAAAAGAAGGCACTTCGTATTCAATGTGATAGACTAATATCAATGGAATTTTCATCTGATGGCGACAGTTAATTGCATGTACGTATTTATTAGTAAATTCTAAAAATTCTGTTCAATGTCATGTCAAATAATTATATTTTGATCATACTTCTATAAACATTTCCGATTAAGTTGTACACGCATACCAATATACTATAAGTTGTTGTCAAAGAACCGCTCATTCTTTTCATGAATTATTTCTCTAAATCGAACAACGGTTCACAGGGGTTTTGGGAGCGCTCTGAATATCAAGGGTTTAGCGAGAGCTCTGAATATCAAGTAATCGCTGTTTCTAAGATTTTAAGAAATAATAATACGGTTTTTAAAAAGACTGACACTAGTGCGAATATAGATAGACGTTATAAGTAAGTATTTTTTATTTAATATTTCAGCCGTAACTATCCCACAATAGGGCAAAAGCTTCCCTTCCTTTTGTTTGTTTTTTCCATTCCCTGAGTTTTCTTTTGACAGATATTGGTAATTTTACCTTCATCAGGTTTTTCATTGACCAAAAGTGTCCCTCTCTACCGGAGAAATAGGGTATTCCGGAGAAACTACGGCTCGATAAGTCCATGCTACAGCGAGCATCCGGGCCAGCCCTCCGCCAGTAATACGCCTTCACGACCATCTCTAGTAGACCCGGTCTTGGGTATGGACTCGCTGGAGTTTGTGGTGAGCTGCAGAGACGGACATGTTTGTTAGCCCCGGTAGCATGGGTCCGGGGTGTCTGTCTCGTGCGCAGCTAGTGCGTTTTAGTAGCGGTCTAGTTGAGAGCATGAAACGAGGAGACGCGCGGGGACGTGAGTTGCCCTTTAAGTTGGCTATGTCCGGACATTGTCACAGGACACTGCGAGTGGCATCACCACCATCATCAGCACTAGTCCGGAGAGCTACTACAGAATAAGCTAAATATAGCCTCCGGTCCCTCCAGCCGCTTAAGTTACATATTGGGAACTGGAATAATACCACCATGTAGTCGGCGAAGTGGAAATTGGTTAGCCTTTTATCTCCGACTACAATTCCCTTCTCCTTCCAGCTACCATCCCATTGATTAAAGACCTTTTCCAAGGTGGCGGTGAATAGTTTAGGAGATAGTAGATCGCCCTGCTTTACTCCTTTCTTTATCAGTAAAGGTGGTCCGGAGATTTGCAATTTGACTATAGCGGTACTTTTAAAGGTGCATTCTCCGAACTGACTAAGTTCTTTGAAGCTTGAATCGACACGTGGTAAATGAATTTTATATTGTACATATACTATCAACACAGGGGCTGCCTGCCTAAAAATAAGCCATGACAGTGTACACGTCTCTCAATCAGACATGTATAGTCAGAAACATCGTATCCACAGAAAATTATTGACGGCCAACCGCGTAATAAAAAAATTATATACAGAAACAACCATAGCTAATCAACTAATACTCTACTTGATAACACGAGAGCTCAGACTGTCGAAAAAATCATCTCCACATTACAGGAATTGCAGATTGAAGCCACGCGCCACTCTTCCTACTCACCTAACTCGACTCCCACCGACTACTATATTTTTGTCAATTTATATATCGACACTCAAAATGTAAAACGCGTAACGTGCATTTGGAAAATATTACAGGAGAGCGGTTTACAGTCCTTTTTTAAGAAAAAAGGTCATAACTCTAATTTTTTTTTGTACTATCGAAAAGCGAAGCTATCTATTTAAAACAAATGAAAACTAGTCGTCAAATCGAACTTAATAAAAATTTGTGATTTATAAACTCGCCGATTTCAGAGTTAAATTTCTATTCTATTTTCTTAATAGCGGCCACTAGGCTTGGGCCAGTGTCAGTTTCGATTAATATTGTAAGTCAATATTGGTCAATAACGTCAACGTTTCGGTAGCAGCAAGGTATTTATTTTTAGAGGAATCTCTTCGACGGAATGCTGTTGTGGAGATCATACACAATAACGTTCACGAACAAACAGTGTATATAAAAACACATCAGTGATAAGAGCATGAAATAAACCCGAAAAACTATTATTAAACCGTAGACACTTGCTACCACCAAGTCGTTAAATTTGAGAAATCACACCGAGTTAAATTTCAGAAAACTTAACTTCCGTTAATCCCACTTCTATTCCAATTTCCCGCCATTTGCATTATTACTTACGCTTCGTATTACGAAGAATCACTTGAATGGTGAGATTTTTTTTTAATGAATATAATATGAAGCTTACTCAAAATATATTTTAATATAACAACATTAATCTCCATTTAATGTTTAGTCTACATCGTCAAATAATTATAAGGGAGAACTTAGCAAATAGCAGATTATTTTCCAGCGCAGTGCCAAACAACGTAATAAGAATAAAACATTGTCTCTAGCACAATATTCGGATACACAGAAAGCGTATCAAGCTCTGGCATTAAAATAAAACTGATAACAGAAGATAAAATATAATTACAGAAAACAGTGGGTCGTATCCCAGAATTATACTCAATGCTCAAGTCAGAACTTGAGTAGACTTGACTATGATTTTAATCACTGAAAATACGACCCTATTGGCAAGGACTCGAGTATGATTTTTAGTGCTTTATATTATACTCAATGCTCAAGTCAGGACTTGAGCAGACTTGAGTATGATTTCAAGCACTGGAAATACGACCCTAATGGCAAGGACTTGAGTATGATTTTCAGTGCTTTTAAATCATACTCAAGTCCTGACTTGAGCATTGAGTAGTTCTGGAATACTACCCTTATTCTTTATTATTATTATAGAGTCGTATTCCAGAACTCTACTCAATGCTCAAGTTAGGATTTGAGTATGATTTAAAGCACTGAAAATCATACTCAAGTCCTTGCCATTAGTGTCGTATTTCCAGTGCTTGAAATCATACTCAAGTCTACTCAAAGCCTGACTTGAGCATTGAGTAGCGTTCTGGAATACGACCCTATGGCTATCAACTCTAAATACAAATATATCTATGACGGATATATCAAGCGCTAAAAATAAATACATTTCATTTTCAACATTCCGCTATCCGAACGTGAATGTCACTGCTCTATATTCTTTATGGTGAAATAACAATTTTTAATCTGCGAAGTAAAATTTTGCCAGCTGGGCGGTTCCGTTATTTATTTTCGTTTGTGTAATGAAGTTTTCATTTAACAAATTCATATAAGCCTGTTGCAGGCACTATTTCGCAGTGTGTTCATAACCGTGCAATGTAAGTACATTTGTTAAATAAATGTTGCTCTCTGAAAACTTGTGACTTCAAATCAATACAGTTGTTCCATCTTTGTACTATTTTGCGAAAGTAACAGTATCATTATTACATTCTTGTATTTCAAATCTACGCCAGGTAAGGTAAGGCAACAATTTTTTGAGGCTAATAATATATATCGGATCTACATCTACCCAGGTAGTAAAAGTATTATTATAATATTTAAAAATAATGGGTTGTTTATTTGAACTTAGCAGATCTATACTAGGACACCCTAGCCATAAACATTTTGTGAGAAATCCAATTATTCAAACAGAAATATGTTGAAGGTATAGTATACATGATATGGCACCTACTTAAATAAATGATTCAAGGTCTAAAATTACACATATAACCGATTTCTCAAGACAATACTGGGTAAGACAGACTACTACAGGCCTAATCATCCATCAGACAACACTTTTGGCAAAAGGTATGATCAAACTTCTGTCAGGAGCTATAGTAACAATCATATTGTTTATTGTGCTATGTGGTACAGAAAGGATCTCAAAGCTTATACAAGATCCAGTATAAGCCGTGTGAGGGCACTGCAACTTAACTTACTTCATTAAGTACATTATCTATTTTCTATGTTTGTGCCAAGGGTAGAAGTCAATTTGTTTACTGTCTTTTCCACTGTAGAGATGTGAAATGCTCTTCAGCAAATAACTTTTAATTCCTGTTTTAGATATATTTTAGGCTTGTTGCTTGTGAAAAAGTTGCATTTTAAGGAACTTTTTAGTGCTAGAATCTGTAAATATTAGAGTGCTCTTGGAAAGTTGTAGGAAATGAGACCTTTTATTGACATTCGCATTACATATCTGTTGTGTATCATTTAATTGTCTCTCACCTATAATATTGCATTTAAGTACCATGTTTGCCAACACTTTCCCACCTCATCTTTTTAAGAATTGGATTCGGATTGGAATTGGATTGTGTTTTTTTATTCTATATTTTACAAATGTGCAGCAATTTACTTGTATAATAAGGTTTAGTTACAACACAAACACATACTGGGAGACTGTCTGATTTGGGATTTCCTTTTGAAAAGTCTAGTCATATTGTTGAGTTACGGGTTACTTGAAATATGCCTCATCCAACTTATGAAATGACTTATGTCATCCTGTACAACATATGTTTAATTAGATATGGTGTAATAAGCTGGCATACGCAACCATTGTCTAGGTGCCTATTTTGCGTGTGGTGAGTGCAGTGTCCTACACATGCCACCCTAGCTCCTCCAACAATTTCAGTACCCTCCTAGGTTTGTTGAAGACTTCAGGGAGCGACCTTGGCACTAAAAGGTACTGCACCTTATAGCTGGGCATTGCAGTAAGATGTGCACAGCCATTTCCTCCCCATCCATGCATGCCCTGCATAGGGCTGTCTGTGACACCTAAATTACAATAGTGTTTATTATATGGACCATGACCCCTTAAAGTTGTAGTTACATTTACAGAGTGCAGCTCTTTCTGTTTGACTTTAAGAAATGAAGGAGATAGACGGGTGTTGAGCATGTGATGTGCTTCCCTAGCCTGTCTAAAACCATAAACTGTTGTTATGTAAAGCTTTTTGTTGCTCTTGATCATTGTTAGGGGAGAGATGCTATATGTTCTGGTCCTACAGTGTCCATCTCTGACCCTTTTTCCGGCATGTTAATCTGCTGCATTTTTGCCACGTGAGCTACTGTGTCCTTTGATCCACTGTAGAGTTACATTGTTGTGTTTACATTGTTGTGTATTCACACCTCCAAGAGTGCATGGTGGCATTTATGGATAAGCCCTGAATTTATGTCATAGCTGCCCAGTGCTTGAACTACTGACATACTGTCAGAGTGTTTCCGAATGGAGTAATTCTGTCATCTAGCTATGATTCCTTCTGCTGTCAACTTAATACCCATACATTCAATGTATAATACTGTGTTATGATCACCAAGCAGTGTTGAAATCCTGATATTAATGTCTTCTGAAAATACCCCAATGCCTGTTCCTGAATTTGTTTTGGACCTGTAGTGAAAATGCGAACTCTTTGGCGTTTACTCCTTCATTGGGATCTTCAAACAATTGTATTTTCTGAATACAATTGTGTTGCGTACAAATTGTATACAATTGTATTGAAAAAAAAATTGAATTCTTGTTGAAAATGTATTGTTTGGGGATTCTGGCTGTGTATAACAGCTGGCTCCAGCAGCAGTTTCTTCTTAACAAAGTGTTCTTGTAAAGGATTTCTGTATGTTGGGTCCTCTTGTGTTCAGTTTGTTGTTGTGTTGTGTTTTAGATGTCATCAACACTCTGACTTTAGTATTCACAATTACTATTTGTCAAGCAATCCTGTGATACTGGTGTCTGTTCATTTGTGTCTTATCCATTGTTCTTCAGTGTTCAGTTATGCAATTGTAATTTAATTGTCAGTTTGGGTTGAGTGTGTTTGTTAATGTGTTCCTAACCAATACATGTTAAGGCAGAACATCCGCAAAGGCTATACAACATCATTTCAATCAATGACATAATGCAAATCACCTATTAGAAATTACCAAAGTTGTTTATTGATGCTTTAGGAGCTTAGCAGATGGAGGTCCAAAGTCTCTGCATACCCCGGTGGGAAACAAGCATGATGATAAATATTTATGTATGTATCAAGCATTCATCAAAAATCATTTTACGTCGATCTTTTATAAATATATTATTTTTTTCTAAATGTATATAATATACCAACATGACATCAGATTGGGACTAAGCTGTTGATATGCAAATATTGTGCCATATAGTTGGAATGGTTTACACAATGCTGCTGCCAGTTTATTAATAAGTTTAGTTGCATCTTCACTAAAAGTAGGTATTTGTGAATCACATTAATTTTAGTTCACTATAGTGCGTTTACAATTATTTAAGGTTACTGTTGTTTCGTGTTAACTACTGCTAGCCGTGTATTATTATTATTATAACAGCCATGTAAGAATAATTTTGATTAGAACAAAATGGTCCTCTGTTGCTGTTCCTTTTATAGTAATTGTGACCATGACTCTTGTGTGCATATGTAGGTTGTCATAAGTGGCATTGGGTCACAACATGCGCGGTAATTCCATTGTTACAATCAAATTATGATATGACATGCAATGTAAACCAAGCTTTTAAGTATAACTTATAATATTTCAGCGTGCCATTCAAACAAATGTATGTATATTTGGGCGTCTTCAAACTAGACACTTATAGGAGCGCTGCACTGGGCCAATTGTGGCGCGGCAGCCGTGCGTTACGTTTTACTTCATTAATTGTTACTGCAAGTGGCGCGCGCGTATCACGACAATGCCGCTGTGACTGCGCTTCCCAATATTGTATGAAAAGTAATAGTGGCGGAAGTCCCCAGTAGCGCCTTGAGCCGAGGTCCGTGCCGACTTGGGCGCCCTTAGAGGCGCTACTTAGTTTTAAGTTTAATTTATTTTTAATGGGTTAAAACCCTTCAGCTCGCCCTTTTATTCAGTGGCCCAGTCAAGGCTATCAGCGGCCAACTGCAAAGTGTCCTTAAAAAAAACTGTAGAGCTTCTATATATTCCTCCTACATAATGCCTTTGTGTATGTTACGCAATTACTACACATAAGTTTCATGCAGATTTCTTTTTTAAATGAGCATACTCAGAATTCATTTTTGTTCATTTGAATCTATAAACAGCTATGACATGACTATAACGTCATTGAAACAACACTATGAGTTTGTCAACTGTTTCTGAGAGCATTATGATGATGCTCAGGAAATCATTGTAATAAAACTAAAATTATACATGCATATAGGTTTCCTGCACAGTAATCATAATATCACCAAATATAATAATTTACGTTCAGCGTTTCGTACTTTGTGTCCATACTAATATAATAAGATGTAATTTGTTAACAGAGTATGTATGCAGTATATCTCATATTAGCAAATTATATAAATGCCTACCTTCTACGTTAATGTGCTATTTGCATAGAATCTGAGTCACCTAGCAAAAAGCGAAAGTAATTTTTTGTCTGGCTAAATTGCGAATGTTCTTTGTCTGTAAATGTTTAAATTGTAGGTGTATTACAAAATATACCAAAATTAATGACAGATTTGTAATGTCTCATTGTTTGCTATAAAAAACATTAATGTTATATTGTTATATTAAACATATTGAAACCTCTGTTAATTTTTAATAACCCTTTTTGGAGATGCATGTATTCTACATTACAGAAGATTTAATGTTACGTACGCATTGTCTATTTGATTTTCTTTTGTCGTTTAGATCTACTTGTTATATTTCTATAATATAAAGAGTTGTACTTTTTTATTTAAGTATTCTGCTTTTTCCGTTACAAGGCGCTATTGTATGTTATGATATATTTTCTAGTTACGTGTAATATTTTGTTAAGTTTGTGTTAAGTACTTTATTATAATGTATAACTGACCAGCTTCAGGTTATACTTAGAGAGTTATAAATACATCGCAATTGTAATTTGATTTGATGCCATGAATCCGCAAGAGCATTAGACTTTTGACATCTATAATCTTGATATAATATAATTAATTGTGTCAAATGAACATGAACTCTCTTTTGCCGGTGTGCCGTCAGACATAAGTTTATTTCTATTATATTTACTTTAATATTTCAAATATGCCTAGGTATATACATAGTTCATCTTCTGACTACCCTTTATATGTTAATATTTACATCTGTAACTTAAACTCTTCCTCCTATTAAGTGTCAGTGACTCGTATGAACAATAGTTAAAAGTCGCTGCTCCCTTTTATTTGAAACATATGTACATACACCACTGTTATTTAAACATGCATTACAATGTTAGGCTTACTAAAATTGACAAAGTTTGGGACGCTATAGAATTCACCTTCTTTGTTTTAATATACCATTCATCATCAGAAAGAGACAATAAACTCAAATAGAAAATATAATTGTTTGCGCGAACAATGTGACCTACATATAGCAATGTAAAATAATTCATGCCGTTGAAATAGACCGATGTCGCACTCAAGGCTCTCTAATAACACGTTGTTTTGTAAAAAAATTTACTATATCCGTTCAATTCATTTCATAAGGGGTCGAGTATCATAATCGGAAACCTTTCGGGGACCAAAAGTGAAAAATTACCAAAGCGGCAAAATGACCAATGTCTTACCAATTGTCTTAACAATTAAAAATTGTGACCAATTAATTATACATATCGTCCAAGACACCAAATTCCTAAAATGCCCAAAGTTACCAATAGCCCAAATATTGTAAAAACCCATTCGGAAGACTTTTTGACTATACTCAAATGAAGAATTCGCCCAGGAAAGTACTGCTACCTTACCTATTTCTGCCGCGAAGCACTTATGTGAGCACTACTTTAAGGCAGTTATTGCGTTTCGGTTTTGAACGGTAAGGGCGCTGGTGAAATTACAGGCACATGGGACTTGTCAACTTATGTCTCACCATGACGGTCGAAATGGCATCGTGATGTAAAACTCTCAGTGGCACGCAACTGTTATGGACAAGTCACTTATTGAAAAAAGTATTGAAAAACCTTACAACTTACAGAATCGTAACTTTCTAAACCTAACTTCCCTCACAAGCCTTTAATGTGTTTTAAAATAGTGTAAGTTCCTTGTGAACGCCAATTTTGAAACATGTTATATTCTTCACTATAATGGCCGTGGAAACCTGTAAAAAAATTCTCGGTGCGCGGTAGCAGGCGTGCGGAAATACTCATCCGCGAGAAAAAGTGACGTATCTATACGAAAAATTTAAATTGTCCATGTAAGGAACGAGGCTATTGCCCGCTAGTGAATCGAAATGAAACAACAAGTGGGTCGTTGTACTCGTGACGCGCGCGCGCGGCAGCGGGTGGGACGGTACGGATGGAAGCCTGGAAATGGATTTGCTGTACTAATATAATAATTAGCTTTAAAAGATATTTTCATTACTAGCACCTTTAACATAAGATAATGAGTTTAAGAGCATCATACTCTAGACTTACCATAAAAGGTCTTGTAATCTCGTGAACATTAGTTCAATGTTATCACAAGAATCAATAATAAATAGTATTGATTCTTGTGATTTTAATCTTGGGGCATCTAAAACCAAGTGTTTTAATGCTATATTTTTGTATCGCAACTTTAATAATTTGCCGTGTCGCCAACTGTTACAGAACACACAATTACCATAAGCCTACGCGAGTTCTCATCATGTAATTCTTAGGAAATTCTGTGCAACCTTTGCTGATGACGTTTTTCTGCAAAATTTTGGTATTTGAATTATAATAGTTCTAAATATCTAAGGAACTTAATATTCATCAATCTCTTAATGTACCATGGGACCTGTAAAGTGCCCAAAATGACCTGTTAGGAAAAAAATCATTTAATTCCAATACCTTAAATTCACCTTGCAAAATCGGTTTTCAGAGATAACGTGTGATGTATAGTCCTCGTGTATTTTAATACACTAATACTTTCTTGCCTCAAAACATGAGCACTTATAAATATCAAATGCTTCCTATGACTTAGTGGCAGTAGGACCACTTGAGTTCGTCCACGGTAGTACTGCCACCTTACATATTCCTACAGTCAAGCACTAATGTGAGCATTACTGTATTCCGGTTTTGAAGGGCAAGGGTGCTGGTGAAATTACAGGCACACGGAACTTCTCAACTTGTGTCTTAGGATGACGGGCGCTATAGCAGTCCCCCCTCAGATCTTTGTGATTTAAAGCCATGAATGGCACTGCAACTGTTATCGACAGGCATGTCGCTTACCACCAGGCGCACAACTTGTTCGTCTGTTGGTATCACTAAAACAAAAAACTGCTTTACATAAATGAAACATACTAAGTTACTTTCAACTTATAATAAGTTAAGTCTGTTTTATGAGAATTTAACTGGCTAAACTGACCGCGCGCGACTGCTTTATGTATTTGATAATAGTTCGCTATCTCTATCAGCCGTGACGCGAACGCGGATGTGTGGGTGACACGGCTCTCGTTTGGGAAATGTTTGTTAGACTCTTTTTGGTTGAAAATAACGACTTTTGATCCCATGTCATTTTGTAACTATGTAATTTAATTGACAACCGCGGATCTAGACTTAGTTTCAATATTGTATCACGATTATGAAATACAATAAGTAGAATTCAAATACAATCGTACTAATAGACTTTTCTCCTAATTACAGACTTCATTATCTATAATAACTAAAATCGTATCGAGCCTCAAATTGACTTTGTCATGTCGGTGTTGCCTATATAAACCGACGTTCCTAGTATTATGTAGGTACGTAAACACGCACCTCTATCGACAGCAAACGCAAGCGAATTTGTTACGACATAGACAACTAATGTACTTATAACTGTACGGAACAAATGCGTTCTTATACACATTCGATTGCAGTTCCGTAGTATTTATTACTCCGTTTTACCCACAGAGTAACTATAGGAACGCTCGGCATTGAGAAATATTACATAAGGTGAAGAGTAATTTATAACAGAAAGTACGAGTCTTGAAAGAACAATACCTGTCACTAAAAGTGTAACTTTTTACAGCTTCATCCTCCAGCAGGTTTATAAATAATTAACCAATACTCATGTAGGGAATGAAATGTTGAACTACAATAGAAGTGGTAAAGATTTCGTTTTATGTAACATTTTTTTTTAACTACCTAACCCTAAAGTATTACGTACGTTTGTATAACAATCAAATAAGAGCTCGCAAATTAAATTACGGTGTTCTATAGTTGTTACATATTATAATAGACTGAGCAAAGGGGAAACGGGTTTCGCAGGGCCATGAGTCATGGTTGCCTACTCACGTGGCCACCGGTGCTCTCGTACTAACATTTTACAAAAAATAATCACCTACTACTTATATAAGAATTGAAGTGAACGGAGAGCAAGGCCTTAGGTCAACTGCCTCTGTAGCCGAAAGGTTACCATGCCGGACAGCCATGCAGAGGTCCCAGGTTCGATTCCCGGCCGAGAGAAATATTTGCATGGCCTACATTTATTTCTCTCGTAAGTTTGGGTGTCATTTGTGGTTATCTATGTGTGTGTCCATGGCACCCGCGACACAGGGTTTCACTAGTGCGGGACTACGTTGAGAGTGTGTGCGCGTTAAAAATAAAAAGTCCCAACGATATATTTACTGCAGATAAAATGGAACACTCTCCTCGATTCTGATGTTAGTAAACAGGTTTATTTCTAAGTAAAATAAGTAAGTAATAATTATATTTATTTCTTCATAAAACACAGATAATATGTACCTTTATGCACATTACGCATTTTGTAGGAGCTGGTGACTGTTGTGGAGCTCGTAAAACGTTAAATGCTTAACAACAAGCTAACAGAGATCAACTCCCGTACTCCGGTCGTACTCGTACATCGGTCCGAAACAATTACTGTTAAATTAGGAATACTACAATACGATTAGTAAGAATATAATACGAGCAAATTAAAAGACGCATGATGCGAATGAAGCTCCATACTTGACATTGTGTTTTGATATGGTCGAGTGTTACTTATTTGACAGTAATTGTTTCGTACGTTGAACGGGAGACCCCCAGGTCCTCACTCTTAAGTATCACACATATGAACTGTTTATAACAATTACTAAGTGGATTACAAAGATTATATGAGAGGAACAAAATTAAAAATGATGAAAAAATGTACATTTACACATTATTGACATACACATACAATTTAACTTTTGTATGTATGAAACCCTGTATCGCGGGTGCCATGGACACACACATTGACGACCACATATTACCTATACCCAAACTCAGGAGGGAAATAAATGTAGGCCATACAAATAATGTATATACATATTTTATGTGTAAATAAATATATATGTAGGTATATAATATTATGGACGCTTATTATTTCGTAATATGATAGTGTAAGTTTTTAATCATGTAATTAAATTTTTGTCACTGGCACACTACGTCTCCCTCTCCGTTTAGTTCTCAGACTCAAAGGTTGTCTGGAAGAGATCGCTCTCAGCGTTAAGGCCGCCTTTGTCCACATTAATTATAAGTTGTCTACGTACTGTTTTTGTTTTTTGTGTGTGAACAATGAAGTGTATTGTCTATCTATCTATCTCTCCCGGCCCGGGACCTCTGCGTGGCAGTCTAGCATGACAACCGTTCGGCCACAGAGACAGTTAAATATATATAGATGAACATCAAAAATACTTTTATACAAATTCAAAGTAACAAATTAATTAATAATTAAATATTAATTAATAATAATAATTAATTAATTTCAATATTATCTTGATAATAAAATACTGAAGTGGTATAAAATATTACGTTTAACGTATCAATTTTAAATTAATAATCCTATTCTATAATTTTTATATTTGGAAAAGCCGATTATGAAAACGGAAATCTCGCCAACGTTTCCAGTCTGTGAAAAATGGATTCGTGTTAAGCGCAGGCGGGGGCGTCAATGATTCCCGCCAAGCCCATGTCTATTAAAGCGTTCAGCCGAAAGAAATTACCAAAAAACCCCGAAGATTTATAAAGCGTTGGTAGTGATATAGCAATACTAACCAAATAAATTTTGTAGAGTTTACGAAAACGTATTGTAATTAAATGACTCGAAATGTTTTTTATCTAATTAATGTATCTACGTGAATTTCCATTTATCTTCACTATAACATAGAAGAGTCATAATTTTGAATATACGTAACGTCTCGAAAGAGAAAAGGTTTAGACCTTTGCTGTTATCTTGATCCAGATACAAGTATATACCAATTCAATTATATTCGGTGTTGGTATACTTTCAATAAAAAATTCGAAAGCTTAAGTACTTCAATTACATCGACATTTCGTAAATTTGTTCATCATTCACTCTTTCGACGTATTCCAGAATTTTATTTACGTAGAACGTACGTTACGTTAACTCTGTATACCTAGTTGAGAACTGCTTTTCTTTGATTTTATTTTTATTAGCGAGTGCTCAAAGTGAAGCTAAGAAAAGCAGTTCTCAAAGGAGCCTTGATTGCACTAAAGTTGCCGGAAAATTAAATTCTAACATAAATTCTTCTTTTATTTCAGTTAATGTTGGAACCAGCGCCCATAGAGATTTGTACATCGACTTTTACTCTAATTGAAGGTATGTATCTCTGAACCCTAACCAATATGCTTTGAAATTCGTCTCTTGCAAGCTAATATTGAAGTCGTATAAATGCCTAATTTAAATTATAGTACATTATTGCAGAGGCCGGGAAGTAAGGGATTGCTGGACGAGTGTGAGTTACAAGGACGAGCGCCAGCAAGGCATTTTATCAATACGAGTCAAGCAATCCCCGTTTCCGCCGAGGCATATATGTATAGATTTTTTCTCAAACAATGTGAGGAAATAATAAAAGACTAAGGAGAGGAAGATGTATTATAGAAAAAGTAAAAAAATATGAACATAAAAATGTATACAATTGCTAAAAGAAAATGTAATTATTTTTCCAGGCACATTAATACTTGTGATGATGTGTTTGAATGTAATCTATCTGTATTTTCGTTATCGGTCTTCTCACTAGCACTCGTTTTCGCAACCAAAAAAAGACGAAAAGAAAACAAAAGAATACCAAAACACTTTAGTTTAAATGTTACCGCCATTTCTTTTCTTTTTTTTAAAGAAGCTGTGCAGGTAGGTATTTTTTATTCTCGCAGTTATGAACACTGGGCAATTGGCTGTATGAGTTTTTCTTTTGCCTGTTTACATAGTTCATTATTAGTAGGTAAATTTAAAAGTTTAGGGAAGAGGACAGTAATGGGTTTTTAACCGACTTCAAGAAAGGTGGAGGTTCTCAATTCGACTGTATGTTGTTTGTTTTTCTTTTTTCTTTTTCTTGTATGTATGTTACGCGATAACTGCGGTATTTGTGAACCGATTTTCATGATTCTTATTTTGTTGGAAGGGGGGTACTTCCATAGTGGTCACATTTCATTTTGAAGAAAATAATCCACCACGAAGGGTGGCTGTCCACGCATGAAGATTCATTTTTATAAATAGCGCCTTACTTTAATTTAGGAGCAATTACTTTAATGATTGATTTGGCTATTTCTCCAATTCAAGGCGTTTTTCTCTCAATATACTTTGAGTAGTGAGAACCGATTTTTATTATCTCCAGTGTCGAGTCCTGTATAGTGGCGAACTAGGGGATATTTCAATAAAACTTAGCAAATAGACGTAATTACGCGTACTTTTGAAGTCGGTGTTTTTAGTACTCTGTACTGAGATTATCATATATACTTTGCAGGCCTTGGCCAGGAAGAAGTCGCAAGGTCCATATATGACAAACTTTCCGTATTCGTTTTTCGAAAGTAATGCACACATTTCCAAACATGTTTGAGAAAATTAATTAATGTACCTAATTTAAATTTTCCTCACGCAAATACTATCGCAAACGCGTCATAAAAAGCTATTTGTTCTGAAATTATACGATTTAAATTTCGACGGCGGCGCAGCGTATTTTATTTTTCACTCGCAGAATCCTGTTTCCAAATAATTTCTATGACAAGCTATTTGTTTGGATTAAAATGCAAAGCTTAAAGTAATGGAGTTTATTTTAAACTTCGAAAAAGCAACACCGCCGCAACAGACACCCGAAATAGAGGCATAAGCACTGTATACACCAATTACGAGTAGTTTAGGCTAGATTCTAATATAACGTGATGAACATAAATCTACACATTAAACAATGAACTAAAATTATTATTCTACTTCACACAAAATAACAACCTGAATGTACCTGCAAACTATTTACTGATGAGGTTAGTAGATTAGATTGGTACACACGTATGGAACACAAATAACATTTAGTTATAATAGCATAAACTCTGTCGAACAAACAAATACTGTTCTCTATTTCACTGATTACCTAAAGAACGTTACATTGAGAAAATATAACAGATGACTAGCAAATTGTCAACAACAAATTTTAGATATAAATTTTGTCGTCTTCAACCACTTTCGTCGAAGTAAATCAATAATATTTCAATCCAAAATCGGAAATGTGAATTTGATATAGTTCAAAGTTAAGACCTATTTCAAGGGGTTGCGAATCTTCTTCAACATGCTAGTTCTATCACGATATTTTCTTTCACTTACAAATTCATTGTGTAATGAATAATAACTGTTTTAAGTAACAAAGTTCACTTGAAATCTCAGTTTGGTTATAATTAACTCGGCACTTGAGTTCTGAACGGCCGGCCGACCCTTCAAGAGTTTAAAAACCCTTGAGTGGAATTTTATGAAAGGATAAAGTCTGAAACATCGATTTATGCGTTTAAAAAATAAATAATGCAGGTTAGCTTTATACTGCCGCCGTTTGTTGAAAGGGCGCCCGAGGGGGTGTGATTAAAAATCAACACCGAGGAAACAATGTTTACAGAAAAAAAAATAAAAATAGTGACAGATCGAGCTTTTTTTATTGATCACGACATCTTATGTTAAACTTATCAAAATTTTTGAAAAAATATCAAATGCGCCCTTTCAAGTAACGGCAGCAGTATACATAAGAGATAGCCATTGACTTACAATTATAGAGATAGCTCAACAATTTTTATACGCAAGCCGGCGCGTAAGTGGTGCCGTACTTTGAGAAAATCTTTTTGTGTTGCAATGAAGTCACAAGTAATATAAGCTAAAAGAGGGTTATGGTATTTAACCAGGAGTGAAAAAATATTGAAATAGAAACTCATTTAAAAGATTCTAAAATTGCTGCATAAGCGTCCCCTCTTTGTACACTCACCAGCATATTTAGCGGAACAAAAATGAGAATATAAAATGGTAACGTTCATATTTACTCAGTACTCTAGCAATACACCGCGTTTAAATAAAATAAAGAATTAGAAATATCCTTATCAATCATTAGTTACCTTTCTTCATTATTATTAGAAATCGTTAAAAGAAATCTTTTAACATCGAATTAGTAACAGCTTTTGTCAACCTTTATTGAAAAAAAAATTATTTTAAGGGAAATGCATTTTTTACATTTTGTGACAAAGCAGAATCAACAGAAAATAAAAAATTTATAACATTGCTTAAATTTATTAAAGTTTAATAAATAAAAAATCTTTTTAAACTAAAGTTTACTAAATGTACTACAACCCAAAATAATTAACCTCGACGAACCTGTATTAGTAAGAAATTAAAACAAAAAAAGTCAAAAATGACAGGCGACAATATTTTTGTTTTCAAATTAGACCTAAAATTAAAAAAGTAAAATATAGTTCTTCCATACATCTAAAGTTTGCATTATTTTCGGGATTTCTCTAGTGATCCGCTAAATGTGCCCAAGTGTCTATATTAGTTGATATCAAATTCACTATATAAATACAGCCTTGTCCAAAAGTATTGAGCACCCATGATAACTCACAGTTTTTTGGGGAATATGAAAATGAAATAATTTGAAACAATTTACATTTGTTAATATTACTATTTATTAAATAAAAATCAATATTTCGTGTGTCCACCCTTTGCCTTAATTACGGCAGAAATTCTTTTTGGTAGAGAGCGGACAAGATTTTTACAGTCTTCAGGACGTATAGCGTTCCATTCTTGGCGCAGACGGCGTTTTAGTTCTTCCTTTGTATTTATTGGGTGGCGCCTGACGTTGCGCTTTAATAAACCCCGTAAATGTTCTATGGGGTTTAGATCCGGAGACTGGGCAGGCCACTCCAGAAGCTCAATTTTTTTTCTCTAAACCATGTCATAGTGCTGGCAGATTTATGACATGGCGCGTTATCCTGCTGGAATTTGACGCCATCCATATTTGTATCGCCAAAAAGAGTTGAAAATGAGGGCAGCAACGCAGATTCCAGGACGTTGATGTATATTGAAGAGTTCATGCGACCCTCACACACAAACATTTCGCCAACTCCTGAATCAGTCATGCAGCCCCAGATCATTATGCTGCCTCCGCCGTGTTTTACGGTTGGCACTATACAGGCTGGACTAAATTCTTCGCCTGCCCGGCGGCGCACAAAAGTCACACCAGGTGTACCAAAAATCAGAAATTTTTTAAAAAAGTAGTGAGATCGGAAATCTAAAATATTTTTGTTATTGAATTTTATTTTCAAATCACATTGTTTAAGAACGTGAAATTGTCTAACTCACCTCAAAGTTTTACTCGTCTGACCACACGACATTTGACCAATCTTCTTCGGTGAAACTTTGATATTTTAAGGCCCATTCATACCGAGCCTTCTTGTTGTTTTGAGAGAGCCATGGTTTCTTCCTGGCTTTACAGCCTTTCAGACCAACTTCCTGAAGCCTTCTTCTAGTAGTGCGAGCAGAAATATGTCTGTTAATTTCGACAGAGAAATCAGCAGCGAGATCTGAAGAAGTTTTCTTCCTATTTTTTAACGACTCTCTCATTAACTTTCGGTCCTCACGATCTGTGGTGATGCGTTTGCGCCCTGTTCTGTATCTGTTACTATCGGACCCAGTAGCGGCGAATCGCTCAATAGTTAATTGAACAGATCGGCGCGAACATTTCGCAGTTTTAGAAATCTCTACCTGTGATTTCCCTTGCTCATGCAGAAGTTGTATCTGCACACGTTGTTCTAAACTAAGTTCGTTTTTTTAGGCATATTGCTACAATATCACTAAATGGAACTAAACAAAATACCAAAAGCGCACTAAATCACTGGATGTGTACGTAACGAACGAATGATAGTAGTGAACTGAGAAATAAATACAAAAATCGTAAAAAGACAAATTTTATGGCACCAGGTGTTTTATTGCTAGTTACGGTGTGGGGGTCATTGTTTTTAAACCTTTGTAGATGCCGAAAAAATAATCCTTAACAATAGGACCTGTTTTCTGCAATACTTATTGTGCCCGTTCGGGATTTTTAGGGTGCTCAATACTTTTGGCCAAGGCTGTACGTCGCTCATACGTACATTACATTTTTTGCTTTTCACGTCACTGTGACTTGGCATGAGTCAAATTAACCACTATCACAATGTGCCATAGTCGTGCATGTTATGTGTACTTGTTGCCCTTGTTATATATATGTATAACACGTTTGCTATTTATGTTCACTCGGATCAGCAATCATAACGCAAATTAAAGTGAACCTAATTCAATTCTGAGTGGGTTTTTTTAGAATCCTCCGTATTTTATAAAAGACTTTACACATTAATATTTCATATGAAGTATGTATATTTATATCGGACTACTTTACGAACAATTCAGTGCTAAGGACTGAGTCACTCGCAGTGCAGAACCTTACAAAGTGTAACCGGATTTTTTTGTCGAGACCAATGTCAATATCATATAAATGGCGGCTTAAGCGACAGGTCTTGAGTGAGCTTTCCCGGGTAAACAAAATAAGGACGCATATCAAATTCTTCAGTGTCGAACGCCACCTAGAAAATATAAATAAAATAAATTTGTATTTTGACACCTTTTTAAAAACTCGTATAGTTCTTCTTATTCAGTTAATTTTTTCGTGTATAAAATAATATTTTTGTGTTCATGTCATTATTTTTAACGAGTCGTTGGTTTGTTTTAAGTTTTGTTTAATTAAGGTATTGCCTAGTAGTCGGAGAGCCAGACAAAGTTCTCCAAGAGAATGGTCGTGTCTATGAATATTTTATACACCAGTACATAGTGAGGAAGCAGACTACAAATGTTTATTCAGATCTCAAGCACAGAAATTTTAGTCTCGCGAATCCTGGGAAATTGTAATAGTAGTCTTATTTTACAAGTTGAGTAACATCTCTAAGTACTAGATAATATTAATGCTACAAATTTCTGCACAGAATTAACGTATGTTACGAATGAAATGCACAATAAATACGAAATTAACGTTCAATTTACAAGTCTTTGTTCAATGTTTACAAGAGTTAAACGAATTTATAATATAATAAGAAACCAATATCAATTCTCATTAAAAAATTAAAAAGTAATTTCGTATGGACGCACATACTCGTACATAGAAAAATGTACGACCATTTAATATTACAGAAAATGTAATGAATATTCATATCTACATCCATGTGTACATGAAGTAAAGTATGAAATCGCCGTTCTATATGGAAAAGTAAAAAGTGTTAAAAATTTACATTTATTAATTAAATCCCTGCAGCCTTGCTGGAATTTCATTTATTCCTTTGCGATAAAAATAAAACAGTGGAAAACGGGAACCCGTAAAGTCTTAGAACTCATTTCCGACTAAACACATTCACGGGAACTAAATTGTTTTCCTTCTACATAATTATTTAAATTGCGGAAAAGATGGTTGTCAGCAGGGTCCAGATAAAGTACGCGTGGATTAACCTGCAACTGAGATGGTTTTCTCGGCTATATATGTATGTATATATGCTCCCTGACGTAGTCGTGTAGAAGTAACAGTGAAAATCAATTTCTACGAGTCCTGCCAGCATCATTCGCATTTTTTCATATTAACGTTTAGGTGTCATAGTTGTACCATATCTAAAGACGCTATAGTAAATTACTCTGCGCCTGTATTACCAATTTTTTGTGTTAACAATTTTCTGTGGGTAGGTTTGTTTTTTGGACATTGTTTGACTTTGTCGCTAAGGTTCGAATACTTTCTTCTTTCTTTACAATTAATGATACGTTCTAAAACTCCTACAGGTATGTGTTGATTGAAGTCTTACCATACCGTCAGATAATCTATATTTTGTTACCAATTTGGCGTATATGGGTCAGTACTGTGAGTAAAGTTACAGCAAACAATACTGCTAATTTTCTCCATAGTTTACGATAGATTCGCCGTGCTAGTCCACGTTAACATGGTAACGTTCAAATTTAAAGTCTAGTCGTCCACGCGACTCATTGTAACGATAAATTTTCCACTGCAGAATCGAGCAAACCGAAAAAGCGTAGTGCGTTCGTTAGTTTTATCAGCCTCGTACACGTCGCTAAGATGTCGCGCAGCGTTAGTGCCACGTCGGAACTCGTATTCACTAATTTTAGGAGTATCCTTGTTTGATTTTAAACCGAAAGCACAATTAACGAAAACTAAAATATATAACTCCAAAAATTGTAAATTTAAAAACTTTAACATTTTATATCGAGTTCTTTCGAGGTTTTCGTTTTTAACATTTTATTTCATAAAAGTTACCAATCTGAATGTGACAAAATACCTTTATTTCATTTCAAAGAGGCCAGACGTTTCGAGTGTAAATTTTCTACTTTACCTCAAATATTAAATTGTAAACGGGTACTTAAGACGTCCTATGAAGGTACACAGTTGTTCTGCGTGCGCGATTGTTAGATTCTAGAGCATTAGCACGCTCCGTGTTCAGTGTTTCGTGTGCTGTGCTGAACAGACACAGTTAAGCCGTGTGTAAAGACGCGTCGCGGCGATCGCAAACAGACTCAGGCAAGCGCTCTGGCGTCGGCGTCGGGCGGCCTTCATGCTTAGTGGGCGGATGACCGCTGCACGCGGATCATTCCACTGACGGTACCAACTTTCACCTACCAGCGCGGTTTCATCGAAATAAAAACTTAAACGCCCGATTCAAACACGCAATTATCTCCAACTGTACACACAATCCAATTAGTTAACTTCGCTTAATACCAGCCTGACTCATTGTGGATTGTTCAGTAACGTGAATTCGGCAAACTACCTGCAATCATACTTGATTATCATCCATTGTTTGTGCATGTGTGGTGAAGTAATACTACTATCAATTTACCAAAACAAATTTAGTGCCTTCTAAGGATTGGTTTTTCTTAAGCTAAGCTGTAACCGAAGTCATAATTACGTTTACATGAAATTATATATCTATGTATATACGTATTCGCTAGAATTATAGTAACAGAATTAAAATGCGGATACTTTTAATTTGAATTCATAGCGCCTTTTACACGAGGAGTGAAAGTTAAAAAAATAGGAGCTCAGGTGCGAGAGGTGTGACAAAGAACATTTCACCGTTGAACATGAGCTCGGAGTTTATGGCGTAAATGCACACATCAGGTGCGGTGAGGAGCGTGCGGTGAGGCGGGCCGAAGGGACGCAGAGTTCTTTATGGCTGATCACCATGAAGGTGGACGCCGATGCCAGGGACATGCCCATCGCGCCGCCACCGGTTGCACTACCTGGAACCCCGATCGCTAGTAATACAGATTCGCCTGTGTCATCTTTAGATGGTTTGTTGGTTCAAGACTAACATATACTAACGCACATCACCTATAAATACTTGCCTAACATCTGACATGTCAACCTCATTTGTGTTCCTCATATAACAGCCACATAACCAACTGCGCTTATAGTTAACAGCACGGTCACAAATCTTCTAATTTACTTGTTAACTAACATAGCCTCCACGTTTACTCACGGGGTGTAGTTACGATGGAGTTATCTCTGCAACTCTGGTGGCTTGAATCCGCAACAGTTTTAATAACTGCTTGATAGATGTTAACATAGGTATTTGTTATTCATGTATTTAACTATAATAGCATATTAACCAGACTGTTATACATTAAACGTAAGTGTTGCCAGGTCCACCCAGTTATACTTAAACAATAATGATATGATTACACATAAATGGTCAAATCGTCTTTGAAATGATATATCTGGCAACACCGCACTGTCTGAAAACCATTTATGAATATGTTCACACCAGTAATCACATGACGTAGTTTTTAGGTACCTACATACTATTTACCCGGAAAAATTAAGCATTATACTCGTAATAATACTGAGTTAGCATCTGACAGATTATCCAATACTGTGTTAAAATAATACATAAATCATTCTACTAGTGCAATATACTAGTGCGTTGACTCAAGCGTATCGTGTAAAATGTGAACAAACTCTTGTCAGGGACTGGTGATGGCACAAATGTTGCACAGTTACTACAGACAAAAACAGCGCCATGTATTCCACCGATGCTTTGATCATACTTTCGCACTTTTTATTATTTTAATAAGTATTTAATTTGTAAAGCGATTATATCAGCACTGATGGTTGTTGTGTAAAATTCCATGTTCTCTTTGTTTGTTTTTTTTAAATACTTCAGGATTACATTCGAGATAAAACCATACTCCCCCTATACTGAAGGGCCTGAACTATAGACACTGTTATGTCAGAAGTTTTAGACAGTGCTATAAATCTTACGTCGGCGCTATCAACATTATTAATGCAATTTGTTGTATGTATACTTCTGCAAGATTTGATAAATTTCTTAAGTTATTCTCGATTTGGCATCTTTATATTGATTCAAAGAGTATAAGGTCTACCAGAAAAATGAAACGACACAGTATGAAATTGTCCCCGTCTCTGGAACAAAAATCCGATTCATAGGTCGTTTCGGTTGCAATACACAATTACTTACAATAAAATACGATATTAATTGTCAAGAACGTTGTATTCCAGTTGCACCAGTGTTTCTAATCTCCATTTTTAAATCCCGCATCAGGAGATTCTAGTAGACCTGTAACTGGGGCCCTGCTCTCGAAGCACGAAATCCGTAGTTACGGCCATTTTCCCACTATGGATAATTTACAAACTTGTTTCGATAGGGGCTAGAACTAAGAATGTATGACAACAGCTTCGAACATTCCCGTCTTTTCGTTGACGGACTTCGGGAGTGATTCTGTAGGCCATCCGTAGTGGGAAAACGGCTGTAAGTAGGGGTGTCGTGCTTGAATAGTAGAGCCCCTGCACCGGCGTCAAAAATTTCCCGATTTTCATAACCTGAAAATCACATACTTGGTCCACGCAGTAGTCCTCAATGACATTAGTTGCCAAAGAAGTTAATCAGTGAGGTGATATGAGTATGTCTCGAGAACCACATTAATGCCAGTGGGATAATAAGAAATTTATCCTTAAGGCCTACTACTAATAACCAGCGCATCTTGACGAGAATTAATACGTTGCATATGCAGATTGCCAGCCTCTACCGAGTACAGACTGTGAGGCTATTCCGTGCCCGGAGCGGGCGCTGCTAGCCAAGCTGGAAGAAGAAAACCGGCGTATGGAGGCGGACGCCAAATGCCCCTCCCTCACCACAGTGCACAGCCGCAAGAGCTCTGACACCTCCCAAATATCACTGGCATCAGGTAAACGACTTACAATTATATACATCTAACATTCAAGTAGTGGCAACCCCTTACACTTGTATTTCACACAAGGATTAAATTACATTCATATTATTTAAATTTACCTGAAATGTATACTGGAGTATCATTGAAATCGTTACTTAACTTAAATTTTTTAACTTACTTAACCTTATTCGATTTTATGTTGTATCTTTATGTGGCCCAGGCTACCAATTTTTATTTGTTCGGAATGTAGAACGTGCTAGTTTTAACGCACGAGTTTTTTTGTCATAACTTTTTTCTCGTCGCGCAGAGCCCTGTGTAAGTTATTTGTTATAGGTTAAATAATAGACATTATATACAATTTATTATCGAGATGAAACAACGTTAGTTTATCGCTTATCGCTGTATCACTCGTTATCTTTTAGTCAGTAACCACAGCCTCACACAGTACCATAGTTCCACTACCATGTAATAATACGTTACACTGCGAATTATTTTGGAATTAGTCGGTGAGATATTTAAAAAATATATCGCTTGTTTATAAATTCATAATTGTGTTTGATATTTCTTGCAAATCATAAAATGTTTATGTCTACTACGGAACAATAAGAGAGGGTTGCGGCGTGGAAGAAGATGTAGTGACAAAGAAAGAGATAGGGAAGCTTAGATGGTCCGAACATTTATAGTGAATGAAACAAGATTGAAGCCGAAAGTGAGCTGTGAAGTTGGTAAGGGTGGACCAAGGCGACAGAGGCTGTCGTCACTGCCTACCTCGATGGAAAAAGGGCGTAATGTATATAGTCTAGACAACAATAGAAATGTGAACATGGAAAAAGCTGACGACTCAATTTATCCTCAAAATGTCCTGGAATTTTACCTTTCGAGTATTTTGTCAAATTTGTCATTAGGTTTGTACACATTTATTATGAATCAGTCAACATTTGTATATACAATTATAAATATATAGCACACCACAAAGTTAATTACGTCTTTTACGTTGTATTTAATTCATGGTTTATTCATAAAACAGTGGTTAACTAGAGGTTTACTGGCTCATTTGCAATAATAGACTTATTGAGAAGCCAATTTGAGACTGTAGGTTATTTTGCGTGAAATATGTGCTGCAAACATTTTATCTAGTAAATAAATGCTCACAACACTTACTCGTAAACGGTATCTTAGCATGCAAGCACAATCGGCTGTAATGTCCTAAATTACGCCCACGGGTTTTTTCATTACTACCATCGCACTATTAATAGGGCGATGAATACGAAGAATCTATAACCACCTTAAGGTGGTTATAGATTCTTCGTTACATCATTGCATTTATTTCCTCGCAATTGTGATGAAATATATTGTATGTAGCACGAGCAGTAAAAAATTACAAACCTCGAGTCATTAAAACCCTTTTTCGTATATACCGCCTGTAGTACACAATGTACTATTTTCTTCAGGTTGTTACTCGTTAATAATATAATATTTTTTTATTTGCAAATTTTACGTGCAGCGACCAGTTCCAGTCATGAGGAAGCTAAGGTGGGCAGCAACGGGGAGGAAGACCTTTGGGGTCTTTGGGGCCGCATCGTCAGCAACTGGGAAACTGAGTGGAAGAGGCGCAATCAATTTGTCCGCGACTTGGTGCGTCAGGGTGTGCCTCACCACTTCAGAGGAATCGTGTGGCAACTCTTGGCCGGTGTTGATCAGTCGCCCGAAAAGAAACTCTACGCCTCTTACATTAAGGTGACCACGCAAAAACCGAGTTCACACGATGTATATGTGTATGATACTCAACGCTGTGTTTAGACTAGTGTCATGAGAGATCGAAGATTCGCGTGCAATTGTTGTTACACAGCCAGTGTACCCAATTACATTATCAACACATTTTTAAGATCCAATTGTGAAACTGAGCACAATAAAACAGAAGACACTATGGGTAGTCTACGTATTCCTAACGTTCTAACGATTCTTAAGACGTCTACTCGTAAAAAAGGATCCAATTACAATTTCCACACAGTTTTAATGATTTTATTAGCGCATTTGTATAACTTTAATACCATGAAATTGAATGGCTCGTGAGAAACTTTTTCGTAAAACCGAGGCGGAATGTTAGTAACTAAATAAATAGGCCTATAGAAATTGCAGGTTTGCTGAGAACTAATAACGCACCACTCAACATAGCCCCGCTCAGGGAAACCCTGTGTCGCGGGTGCCATGGACACACGTACATAGACAACCACAAATTACACCCAAACTCACGAGAGAAATAAATGTAGGCCATACAAATATTTCTCCCGGCCCGGGAATCGAACCTGGGGTCTCTGCGTGGCAGTCCGGCATGGTAACCGTTCGGCCAAAGAAGGGAGTTAAAGAAGTACATTGTGAAAAAAGATAAGTCAATAATGATAATTATTTTATTAAAAAACTGACCCCAAAAGTTTGTGAAGTTACATCTATAAGTTTTATTGACATCGGTTAACGGAAAGTGGATCAAATCCAATAAACCGGATTCATCCACTAATATGCCGCTCTTAGAGGTGAAACATTTTCATTTCATTTTTACTCCCTTTCCAACAATAAAAACATCATAGAAATCGTTTCACAAATATCGTAGTAATCGCGTAACCGTCGAAATGAAAACCTCATCTTATTTTTGAAGTCATAAAAATATTAAATTAAAACCAATGATAATCCTAACGGGGTTCTCTTATTTTTTTACTTATTTATCGTAACTATGTATTTATTGAAGGTTTAACTATATCTACTATTAGGAATTCTACTCTACTAGGATATCTATTATTTAAATCTTTAAAATCAACCCTTTATACATAATTAACTTCAAGGTGTTCTCTACATATACGTAATTAACTAGAGGCCTTCCCTGTTCCCTATATAGAAATTACCAGTTGATTAGCTAATATTAATGTGAAAATATGAAGTTAATTGAAAGATATTCTTTATTCTTATTTATTTGTCTTCCATATGTACGTTACTTACAAAATTTCTTATGTAAAATGAAAACATTTCCAAATTTCGGTGTGGAATCATCCGTTACAAGTTAACGTGAGATGACCATGGCATTTAAGAAATATTCGTTGTTGAAATTTCAATTGCATTTATTTCAAAGTCGATATTTTGTGAAATAATTGAGTATAAATGCGATATGGTAATACCGATCTGTTTGTATTTCGAAATGCTTATTTAGTTGGGATCCTTTACAATTGTGATATAGGTCTTGACTTGACGGTTTCGTACAAGTTTACAAATTTCTAGAGCGAGTATCAGAATTTTTTGTTTGATAAAATAGAGTATACACACAGATGTGTCTGTGGGTTTACCACTGTCTGGGATTATGAATCCTTGTAAAGGATTCTAATAAATTTCTTTTGTAAAGTCATAAATAACAAATAATAGGGGTTAAACTATGAAATTGCCGATTTGTACTGAAAATCTAAATTGTTTATTTTTTAAATTTTTAACAAATTTATTTATTCAAAATAGTTGCCATTATTATCTATACATTGCTGCCATCTAATGGGAAGGTTATTAATGCCTTTGCGATAGAACTCCGACGATCTAGACTGCACAAACTGTGTGAAAGCATTTTGTACTGCCTCCTGGGAAGAAAACTTCTTGTCACGTAGATAATTGTCCAAATCACGAAAAAAATGGTAGTCCGTTGGAGCAAGGTCTGGTGAATACGGAGGATGACGAATGGTTTCTAACTGCAGTTCCTGAAGGGTCAAAATGGTTTCTCGTGCTGTTTGAGGTCTCGCGTTGTCGTGGAGCAATAATGGTGAAGATCGATTCATGAGTCGGGGCTGTTTTACTGCTAGTTTTGTCAACATGGTTCGGAGTTCGGCACAATAGACATCTGCCGTTATTGCTTGACCAGATCGGAGAAAACTATAGTGAATAACACCATGCTGAGACCACCAAACAGTTACCATTACCTTTTTATTGGTAAGTTTTGCTTTAGGACACTGTTGTGGCATTTGACCTGGGGTCAGCCATTGCATTTTTCTTTTCCGGTTATCATAAAGAATCCACTTTTCATCACATGTTACAATTCGATCCAATATTCCTTCATTTCTGTACCGGTTCAACAAGGCAACACAAGTTTCAACACGCGTTTCTTTCTGCAGATCAGTCAAATCATGAGGCACCCATTTTTCGTATTTTTTTATTTTATTGATTTGACGCAAGTGAGTCAATATTGTGGGTAAGGTAACGTTAAACCATGCCGCTAATTCCTGGGTAGTTTGACTAGGATCGGCTTCCACTATCTCTCTTAATTCATCGTTATTCACCTGTGTGGGCGGTCTTCCTCGTGGCTCGTTCTTTAAGTCGAAATTTCCATCACGAAAGCGTTTAAACCAAAATCGCACGGTGCGTTCATTAGTAGACCCCTCTCCAAACGCAGCATTGATATTGCGGGCTGTTTCTGCCGCGTTAGTTCCGCGTCGGAACTCGTATTCAAAAATCACTCGAATTTTCGCAGTATCCATCTTTCTTGTCTAAATTGAATAACAAAAACAATTGAAAGTCGATATTCAAATGTTTCAAATTAAAAAAAAAAATCACAGAAACCATTTGAAAAAAGTTTCATTCGAAAACCTCAAACCATGAAGATTCTATGAAAATTCAAAGAACCTATTGCAATAAAACGGCAATTTCATACTTTAACCCCTAATACATTGTCTGCTTTTACACATGATTCTCAATAACAAATTGCCATAACCCTACCTCTTGTCAATAGTTGGTCAACGATAGCAGCAATCTGGGTATACTGGTCGTATTTTGTTAAATTAACAAAAAGATAAAAACGTTGGTCCCATTGTAACCGAAAACCTTGCGCGACTGTCTTTTACTAAGACTTTAACATAATATTTATTTCTTTTTTTTATTTATTTAAACTTTACTGCACACAAAGTATTATAAATGGCGGACTTTTCTCTACCAGTCAATCGAAGAGCTGAGTTCAGAATAATAACAGGAGTGCATAACATGACAAATAAAAACAAATAAGTAACGCACAAATAAATCTAAATTTATAAATAACTGTGATACGTTATCTACACACAATATAAAACATGCATACGATATATAACATATAATACATGACTATACCCATACATAAACAACCCATAGTACCTATATATTCTTCTTTTTTTTAAATTTAAGTTGCTGTTTTTAAATTCTATGTAATTTACATTTTACGTTATTTTTGCAAGCTGTGTTCACTCATAAGCAGTTGTGCAATTTGTATAAGAACTTCACCAAATTGTATTTATAGTATGTTACATTGTAATAACTGTAAGTGAACCAATAAACTAAAAAAAACATTTACTGATTGTTTGCAAACATAATACATACAGTACTAAATACAAATTTAATGATAACAGGCGAAATCAGCATGCGAGAAGGTGATTCGTCGGGACATAGCGCGTACCTACCCCGAACACGATTTCTTCAAGGAAAAAGACGGCCTAGGACAAGAGTCATTGTTTAACGTGATGAAAGCATACTCGTTACACGACCGAGAGGTTGGCTATTGCCAGGGCTCGGGATTCATCGTGGGATTGCTCCTTATGCAGGTCAGACTTAGAGCGTAATAAACTTTGTCACTTCACTAGCTCGGAAAGGCTTTCTTTCTCATTAGAAATCTGCACGCAAAAGCTAGCGTGGAAAAGGTTTTTGAAATTCGAATTTGACGATGGACTGTGGTTGTGGTGCACCTAACTTTTTCTTCCGATCAAAAAAAAAACATAATGACACGTTTAACTACGCGATTTTCGTATATTATTTATGTAATATAAATACGTTGGGATATTTTATTCTTATAGTTGTTGACATTAAATTGATAACTAATTTTGTTTATTACATTATTTTGTTATAGTTCAACTATACAGTTGAATCTTTCATCTACCATTTTCCTCGCTATAGTCAGGTGAAGTTGAGTGTTTCGCTAGACAGCAAAGTTGTTTTGCGTCTCGTGGCTTGAAACTCGCGTCAAATAATAACTTTGTAGCCTTAAATAACAAATAACTATTTATTATACAATCTATAATTAAGTCGCTCCTGCGTCTTTGTCCAACTATGAGACAACTTACAAAACGTGGCCCATTTTAAATTTCCCATTAAGATGCCTGAAGAAGAGGCGTTTGCTGTACTGGTGAAGATAATGCAGCAGCATCGTATGCGCGACATGTTCAAGCCTAGCATGGCCGAGCTAGGGCTATGTATGTTCCAGTTAGAAAACCTCGTGCAAGAACTGCTACCCGACTTACACGTCCACTTCCAATCACAGGTTAGTGCAAAATATACACATCAAAACTATCTAGGTATCAAGCACATTTTTGCAAGTTATTAAAAATCTGGTTTTTTTAGGTTGTTGGGACATTGGATTTTTGTGATTAATTTTATTTTCAAATTCAAATTATAAAATTGATCAAAAACAATCCATGAGTGCTAAAAAAATTAAATTAAAAAACCTGATTTTCAGTAATTGACAAAAACGAGCTTGATCTCCTAAATCTTTTGATGTGTTTATAATATTTAGTCGCCTGGAACAATGATGTTCTTTTTTTCAAGTAAGGAAAGGCTTTTGAAATAAGCAGTGATTTTTTTAAATGTCGAATGAATCCCAAGTTTTTGAATTTCCACGTTAAATGTGTGGTCTATCTAAAATATTAAATTGAAATTTTTTTCTCTTGAATGTACAGAACGGAGAAAAACGAAAATGAAAAATATAAGTACAGAGAGATCAATACTTCATTGCATACCATAATGTTGTATACAAGATGGTAGGTAACATTAAGATTAGTATCGGCCCGGTGATGGCACGGCAAAAGACAAAATCTGAATGAACCAATTCTAACCTCATTCTATTTACTTAAGCTTTAAGATGAATACAGATACATATTGCTCATTGTGTATTTGAAAAAGAAATGTAATTGCATGCTGCGAGCTGCGTTTCGGTAGGGAATGCGCATTCCGCCTAGTATATTCCGTTTAGTCTAAAATTCACCACAGATTTTCTCTTTGGGATCACATTGATAACACACATACACTAAGTATAAGAAAATAATACAATACGGTCTGAAAAATGCATAAATAAATGTATTTTTATGGACTGTAATACTCAAAAACTAAATTAATTTTCATATACTTATGGACATAAAATTTAAAATAATGTACATTTGATGATATTATAGTTCTTGTTATTTGGACTTATATAAGAAATATGATAAATAGTGTGCTCTCTCTGACATTGTAGTGTCCCAAAAAAAATTATCTTTACAGATAACCATAGGCAACCAACTAAGATAACCAACTAAGGCAACCATATGGCAATGCAATAAATATAATATATCGCCGGTGATATATGAATATCATTTTCCCTTATATAAGATTCCAAAAAGTTACAGAACTATTTCATTTTATCTCTATTTTATTTTTTTGACAGAGCTTCAGCACTTCAATATACGCTAGCAGCTGGTTTCTGACTCTGTTCACGACGACATTGTCTCTGCCGTTGGCTTGCCGCATTATGGACGTCTTTCTATCGGAAGGAATCGAGATTGTGTTCAAAGTTGCCCTAGCCATGCTTACTTTGGGCAAAAATGATTTATTGTCGCTTGATATGGAAAGTATTCTCAAGGTAAGGCACCTCTAAATCTAACTCTTCTAAACGTAACTTCTCGTTAAGAAATGCAAAAGTTTATATGCATGTGTGGTAGGTACTCAATCTTGGTGGGATTAACCATTCCATTTGGTTATTTATTTCTACGTTTTACTGTATTACATTGTACCACCAAAGTCCGGAAATGTACTTGCAATTTGACACATTTATCATTTACAGTACATACAGAAAGAGCTACCAGCAAAGACTGAAGCCGACCAAGACGCTTTCATGAATCTAGCATACTCGATCAAAGTAAATCCTAAGAAAATGAAGAAACTCGAAAAAGAGTACACGGTCATAAAAACCAAAGAGCAGGGTGACATTGCTGTACTTAGGGTAAGTTGTTTCTCTAACACATCTGACCGCTTTGCGACAATAGATTTGAAAATATAGATAAATATTCAAAAGCATCTTTAGGACTTTATGCTCGTAATTCATATTCCAAAAATACCTTTATTCTTTTATCTATTGATTAGCTCGTAATATGAGCATAAATCTGTTTTGTCTCATAATTACCCAGTCAAAATTAGAATCGCTCGTGTACGTATTCTGCATATCCATGTCTTACTGTCTCAAACTCGTATCTTGTAAAGTGATTATTCAGGAGAAGACAAGGGTATTAATTTCAAATCTAGGGTATTAATTTGGATGCATTATTTTAGGAATAGGGCAAAGCTAGTGTGTAAATATGAAGGAAATACGATGTGAAATCAACGTGCAAAATTCGTATATACAATCCATTTACTTTTGCATATCAGTAACTTAGTGCTATTAAGAGTAAAGATAAAAGTTTGAGAAAGTGAGGCGACGAATTATATTCAGTACACTAAATTAGTAGATTGTAAATATATATAGATATCCAAAAGTATCTTTATGAGTTTATGCTCTGAGTTCATATTCCAAAAGCACCTTCATACTTTTACTTATCGATTAGCTCGTATAGAGCATAAATGTCTTGTCCCCTTAATTACCCATTCAAAATTAAAACGATCGTAACATACGCATTCAGTCATTTTTATAATGAGTATAGTCATAGTACAGTCCACTAAATGTACATGATTAACAATATGTCGTAACACATAATTGGCAGTGTCTTCGCCAAGAGAATCGCCTGTTGAAACAGCGCGTGGAACTATTGGAGAAGGAAAGTTCAGCATTAGCGGAGAGACTGGTGCGGGGGCAGGTGGATCGCGCTGAGGGGGAGGAGGAAACATTTGCGTTAGCGCGGGAGGTGCAGGCCCTGCGGAGGGCCAACGTGGATGCGCAACAGCGCCTCGCCGTCGCGCAGGACGAGATACGATCTCTCGAAATGACTATTGCCGAGGTCCGTGTTTTGAAGAGTACTGATAACCTAGTTGCGATCAAACTTGCCATACAGAACGCTCTGAGTTTAAGTATTTTCCAATCAGACGCAGACTGTCAACTACGTGCTTATGGTAAAGCAAAACATAGTGAGGAAACCCGCAATCCGTCTGTTCAAAGGTGAAACCACATAAGTGACATTATCCACAAAAAGTGTTTATATAGCTATGGTAAGAAAATCGTTATCTTTCTGCAAGTGAAACTCAGTTGAGTTTTAACTGCAGAAAGATAGTGAATTTCTTACAACTGGTTTTCATAATTTGGAGTTTTTTTGCGGAAAATGTCACTTATGTGGTTTTACCTTTAAACAGATGATTTTTTTATGAAGTTTAAAATCTTTGAAAATGAGTGAAGTTCCAAACGTGCCCAAACCAAAACATTACACAAAACGCAATTCAAACGCACATATCTATCTTCAGAGAAGTCAAATTCGAAAGCACAGCGTTCACGTTAACTGTACCTACGGTAAATATTAAAAAGAAAATAGGCTTAATTTGAAAAAGTAATTTTTGTGAAAGCAACAAAATAATGTACGTAGAATCAGCCAAATACATAAGCCCATTATGACAAAAGTCCATTTGATTTAATTTCTATTCAATGAAATGTAATATTATTCTACTTTAATTCATTCCGTCAGTACCAAAACATTTACAATAATAAAGTATGATTTATTGCACAGAATAACTCGCGTCAATCATCGTTGGAGGATCACCATACGGAGAGTGGTAGTGCTAAAGGCGAAGAATTGGCGCGATGTCTGCAACGCGAGCTGGTACGCGCAAGACTCCACGCCGCCGAACGGGAGGCTGCTGAAAGAGAGCTCACGGCCAGGATCACTGAACTTGAGAACGAGAACAAGAGCTTGAGGAGACAACGGGTGGATAACAACGTCGCTCACTTGCAGGTATATTGACATTGGTTCATTGATATCGCGTTTTACCAATAGTTGTACATATACATGCTATTCAATGATCGAACGGCTAGTAAAACCCTCCGTCATACATATTTCACACAGAGGCCCATCAAAAGTTTAATTCCAAGTGCTCTTTGAAATATGTGATTATGGACTTCACTACCTTCACTTCATTGAGATAATGTTCACTGTCAGCAAATATGCAAAATATTTACTGTATGTAATACAATTCATTTTATACATTGATTTACAATTATATGGACGTCGGGTCCGTATTTTTTTCGTGGTTTTTGTATTAGACCCGTCGTCCATTTATGTGTAAGTCAATGATTTTATATAACAAATTCATTCATAATTTCGTTTCAATCAATATTTTCAATTTTCATAATAGCTTCGCACTCTCTTAGCATAGCTCCTTGTTTCGTCGCCATACCTATTTCTGCCGCCAAGCAGTAATGTTAGCATTAATGTGTTCCGGTTTTGAAGGGTCAGGGTGCTGGTGAAATTACAGGCAATTGGGACTTGTCAGCTTATCTCAGGGTGACGGGGACGCAGTGACAGTGCCCCTCAAATCTTTGTGATTTAATTGATTTTAAATCTGAGCGGCACTGGAACTGGACAGGCGTTTAGCTTACCATCAGGCGCACGGCTTGTTTGTCCCATCACTAAATATAAAAAAAAATCTACATCTTGTAATCACTTTTAAGTCGAGCCAATAATTGTCAGTTTAATATTGTTAAAGAACTATTTATGAATATGTTTTAATTTATTTCTAATATTTTTTTGTAATTAATAAATTTAATATAATAAAATTAATATTGTTAGTTATTTTGCAAAACGTATCTTTTGTAAATTAAAAATTAGGTATTTAAAATTAATAACTTTTGCAATTGTAGAGAAACATAGCGTCGCCTTACTTTCTCAAATTTAATATAATAAAATTAATATTGTTAAAATATTTTGCAAAACTTACGTAGCTTAATTGGAATATTCGTTTGTAAATTAAAAATTAGGTATTTAAATTAACAACTTTTGCAATTGTAGTGAAACATGGCGTCGCCTTACTTTCTCAAACTCGTATCTTATATCACATAGTTACGGAAATGCAAAAATTGGATTGTTTATACAAATGTTGCAGACTGATTTCACCTCACATTTCCTTCGTTTTTACATACTAGCTTTTACCTATTCTTACAGTAATTCTTCCAAATACCCTTGCTAAGAAGTTTAAAATAAATAGAAAGTTTTGCCATCTCCTGAGTAATCACTCTTTATAAGATACGAGTTTGAGAAAGTAAGCCGACGATAGGGTGGTTGCGCTGATATTAGACATAATTGGTTGATGACCTCACCATCTCAGTCAGCCCGGTGCTGGTCAGTGACCCTGGGACCTGTAAAGGTTCCGAGACGTTAGTTTATTGAAAAAACAATAATACGTGATTTAGATATGAAAAAAGTTTCATTGCAATGTGTAACAATCGCGAAAACCTAATCGATAAATATTGTTTCTAGGATGAGCTAATCGCAGTGAAACTACGTGAGGCTGAAGCCAATTTATCATTGAAAGATCTTCGTCAACGGGTCTCTGAACTATCCGAATCGTGGCAGAGACACCTCCAGGTAACTTTACTTTCCAAGATCTCAAACGATTCTTACAATAATTAAAAGTGCTTGTTAGCTTGGTCGTTCAAATAAGTTCCTTAACGCCATTCATATCCAAGGCACCAAGTCTATTAAATTTTCTTGACCCCACTGGTCATTGTATTAATTGAGACTCCACTGAAATTATATTGCGATAATGTTTATTATGATAATGTTTGTTATACTGCTAAAACTAGAGATGGGTCATGCATAAATATCATTGGGATAAATACTCAGGATAAATATCCGTTTTTACTCGATATTTATCCCAAAACGTGGATAAATATTTTTCATCGTGGTTAATTTAATATTTTATTATTTTCATTTAGTAAAATAAAGTATATTTTTAAAACACTTTGTGTGATTACACAGATATAAATATTTATTTTTTATATCATGTGTTTTAATTAATAGATTTTGTGTGTGAAATGTGAAAGAGAATCCTTAGGCTATTTCAAATCCGAATATGACTTTATTTAGTACGCAGTAGACCTCAAAACCGTAAAGTTGGAATGCACTTTATTAACGCAGGATTGGTCAGCTCGAGGGTTACAGTTAATTTGATAACTTTCTGTCAATCGATTTTTTTATACCACTTGACTCGAAAAACGTAGGCAGAATAGTATTGTTACATAAAAGAATGGCAAAAACGTAATTATTTAATAAAAAATGAATTCTAATGAATTTTATTATAAAAAACACAAAAATATTTTCCATGTTTTAGGATATTCAGATTATCAGTGCAGATATTCAGTAAAAACGGATATTTGTCGGTTACTTATCCTTACACGGATATTTATCGGGTAAAAACTCATCTCTAGCTAAAATCGTTGCAATGGCAGTTGAGCCGCAATAGAGTCTCAGTGTAATGGCAGTGGTGACATTCATTTAAATCTCTAACGATGGGTTTATTTATTAAACTTTAGTGACCACAACACATAATGGCACAAAAGGCGGCTTAATGCTAAATGCATTCTCGACCAGTCAACCTTTGAGGAAAACGAAATTCACAATTGCGACAAATTATACAAAATATGAAATTAATAATTTAATAATAACACAAATGTAATAAATATATATTATAATGAAATATGTAAGAAACAAACATAACATATACATATTATCTGTATACATAATACATATACTACTTATATTTATATATGATACATACAATTATTTATATAATACTATAGATGCAATGTCCCACAAACAGTTGTCTAAAATGTGGTATATACCACTTTGGAAAATTAAAGACTAGCTTTAAAGCTGATTGAAATTTCAAAGAAAAATATATTTGTCTCGTTTTTTCTACTGTCAAACTTATTATGTCAAAATGAAATAGTCATAGTGCATTAATGGATACGACCAGTGTTACCGGTTTAGAAATAATTTTCCCTAATTTCTTGTAGTCTCACTGGTGGAAAGAGACAGTGGAGATAGCTAGTATTCAGAAATGGAATGAACGACTGAGTGAAATGCACGTGAAAATGTATGAATTATGAATAGGGAATCGGACAATTTTTCAGAAAGTGTCTAGAATTAACTAAAATAGCTATGTACAGCCATGAAAAATAATATTTTACTAAAATAAAGCTTAATAGTCTCTAAAATGTGCTAAAACTACGTTAAAATTTAAATAGAAACAAATTGGCGCGCAAACGTAACAAAATGTCAAATTGAACGCGTGACGTCATTTGTAGGTAAACAAGCTACGAAATCAAGGGCAAGGTGTTATTTTAAAGTTTTTGTGAAGTTTGAAGTCGTTATGGAACGGAAAACATATCGTTGGTGTGTAGTACCTCAATGTAGGAATACTTCTATAACTACCCCAAATAAACTATTTATTGATGTACCTCGAAAATCCGACATACGAAAAAATGGTTGGTCCTAGCACGACGAAATGTCTGTAAATTCAGCGATATACTTTTGTGAGGATCACTTCGACGTAAGTACACTTTATGCAGTGAGTGATACATAGATCGAAGCATGTGTTAATAATTATATAGTAAATGTTGTGTTATATTCACTAGTGCCTTTAATTATGTAATGTAATAATTATGTATTCGGATTTTAGCTGCCGAATGATATGGAAAATTACATGCGATGGAAGGACTGTACATTACCATCACACGATTTGAGACCCAGACCCTCCCCCCTATCTCCATTTCCTGTGTTATATGAGAAACTAAATTTCCCACCCCTCAAATCGTGCGATGGTAATGTACAGTCCTTTTTTCGTTCCTTTTTTCCAACCATTTTTTCGTATGTCGGATTTTCGAGGTACATCAATAAATAGTTTATTTGGGGTAGTTATAGAAGTATTCCTACATTGAGGTACTACACACCAACGATATGTTTTCCGTTCCATAACGACTTCAAACTTCACAAAAACTTTAAAATAACACCTTGCCCTTGATTTCGTAGCTTGTTTACCTACAAATGACGTCACGCGTTCAATTTGACATTTTGTTACGTTTGCGCGCCAATTTGTTTCTATTTAAATTTTAACGTAGTTTTAGCACATTTTAGAGACTATTAAGCTTTATTTTAATAAAATATTATTTTTCATGGCTGTACATATCTATTTTAGTTAATTCTAGACACTTTCTGAAAAATTGTCCGATTCCCTATTGCAAGCATGGACCCTTACATGCTTGCAATTCATAGATCTTTTAAATGAATTGTAAATATGAAGCGATGACAGTCTAATAAAAGGAATTCATTGCTTTTCTAGCATTTTTTATTTATTGGATAAAGGTGATAAAAATACTGTCTTCCGACCAAGTTTCTGTTTCTATTTAACGAAAACAAATTTATAAAAGGGTAGGTATTACAAATTACTTGATATACAAATATTTAACTATAGTTTATTTTTGCATCATTAGCTTGTTGTACAATTGTCTTGTGTTTTGTTACTCAAAGTATCTTTTCGTAAAACTCGTATAACTAAAATTTACATTTCAAGTATTCTGGTTTAGTGAGAATTGAAAAGAATGGAGTGCAACGTGCAGAGTAGTCTCTTCTGCCTGCGTACACGATCGATGTTGCCTTATTAGAACTGTGAACCATGGAAATTACTATGCATACTTAATTTTTATCTCGTTTAATGAGCAATTTAGTCTTCAAATTATAAATATGTAATATTAGTAAACCATAGACGTGCATCGACTAGCCATTGAAGAACAAATTACCAAAAAATTGCAATGGCAGTCGAATAGTAGCTAGAAGATGGCTATAGTACGTTCAAGTTAAGAATGCAGTGAATCATCATCCTAGCCACGCCAAATTTGAAAGTCAAGTTCACAGTGACTTGTTAAAGGACAGACCGTTTGGTCTGTCTGAGGGTTAAAGTAATAAATACGAACGAAGATTCTACTAATACTCATTGAAATTTAATTTTATTAATTTAACGATTTTTTTTAAATTTAAGACCATTAATTTTATTTTTAGGTTAATGGAACCATCATCTTTAAAAATATAATTTGTTTGAATTTTAACTCCACTGTGATACGCCTTGATGACTGATGACTCACTGCATTCTTAACACGAACGTACTATAGTGACTGACAAGCAACTATTAACTTTTAGTAGAATACCAGGCGCACAAAATCCTGCCATCGACGCTGTATCGATAGTATCAATAGGAGGATTTTGTACGTCTGATGTTATGCTATACAACTGGGATGATGATGTAAAATTATCACACTTGGGGCGTTTTGGTCGTGATCAAAAACAAAAGTTAAGGGATTATGAAATTGTTTCCATCGTCTATTTAGAATGGAATATAATCAATAATCATAGAATCGAATCATTTATTTCATTTATCACTGTCACACTATTACAATTAAAAATACAATGTCGAACGGTAATATTAAGTAGCAGTAGAGCCCCTTGTTAAAGAGTTCGGCCAGGGAAGTACTGCCACCTTACCTGTTTCTGCCGCAAGAAGTAATATCATCAAAACTGTGTTCTGGTTTTGAAGAGTAAGGGTGCTGGTGAAATCACAGGCACGTGGGACTTCAAATTATGTCTCAGGGTGACGATGTTCATGTAGGTAATTAAAATGTTATAATTTAAATGAATTTAATTGTAATTTTACTCAGCAAATCATCTAAATTACTTAATTTTTATGAAAAAGCGACATAAAAGCGTCCTGTATCGCGATATTTTTTTCGTAACGGCAGAACTCCTTGTGAAAGAGTTCGTCCAGAGAAGTACTGCCACCTTACCTATTTCTGCCGCCAAGCAGTAACGTTAGCATTACTGTGTTCCGGTTTTCAAGGGTAAGGGTGTTGGTGAAATTACATGGGACTTGTCAACTTATGTCTCAGGGTGACGGGCGCAGTAGCAGTGCCCCTCAGATTTTTGCGATTTATAGCTCTGAGTGGCACTGCAATTGTTATGGATAGGCGTGTAGCTTACTATCAGGCACACGACTTGTTCGTCCTGTCACTTAATACTATACTTATCACCAACGCAAGCAATAATTATTAATATAAAATAAAGTAGTACAACTCGTGCTTGTCTAAATACAACGAAGTCAAGTAAAGCAAAATTACAATAGTTTCAAAAGAAACTCATCGACACTGTAGAATTCATTATCCAATAAAACGAGTTTTAGTCGAGTATTAAACGTTTCGTCGTTTGTAACACTATTCAGGTTTGTGGGTAGATGTTCGTTCAACCGGGAACCTATTACCCGCGGATTTCTCGTTGCGAGTTCGGTACGATGGGCAACAGATTTTAGTTTTCCCGTGTTTCGCAACGCTCGGCCTCCGCCCGTACATCACTCATAAGTGCTCAAGTTTTGAAGCGCGTAAATTATTATATCGCACTGTTAATACTGTAGTGTATTAACTCAAAAAGAGTATTTTTTTCAGAATCGATGTAAAACGAATTAGGTACTCACTTCCCGTGAAAGACTATCAAAATTTATGTAGGTTAAAGTTTATTACAGGCATCTAAACAATTTCCAAACATATTTAAAAATTAAAGGTAAAAACCAATTTTATGTTTCTGAGTAAGGACTGTTTTATTCAGAACTAGCTCACAGAAAGTATGTCTCGGTTTAAATTGATATCTTTTGATTGTTTCTTAAAATATTCTAACGGCTGTTTTATTGACGGGTAGAGAATAATTTTTTGCTTTCGGAAATAATATAATCTTGAATTTAACATAATATTTTGAGTTACAACACTATTGTAATAGCAGTGCGATATCATTATTACTTTGTATAACCATATTACTTTGTATTTTGTTTAATTAGGAGCATAGACAAGAAGCGGCGCCTCCGCCGGTGCAATCCAACGTGGTGTCGGACATAATGGCCACTCCGAAAAAACTGCTCCGAGCATGGGAGGGACGTTCTACTGACGTGCAAAAGCTTGAAGAAGAGCTCATGTCCACTAGGATTCGGGAGGTGGAGACGCTCACAGAGTTAAAAGAACTAAGGCTCAAAGTAAGCATTTAAGTTTTTAAGTAGCAGTAGAGCTCATAACTATTTCTGTCGCCAAGCATTAATATGAGCATTATTGCATTCCGGTTTCAAAGGGTGTTTGTGAAATTACAGGCATGTAGTACTAAGGTTGACGGGCGCAGTGGTAGTGCCCCTAAGATCTTTGCGATCTAAAGCTCTGAGTGGCACTACAACTGCTATGTATGTGTATGTGTGATATATCTGTCCATTATCTCCAGGCACTCGACTCGTTCAACCCAGCACTTGAGATCAACAAAATAAAACAGAAACGAAACCAGCCTTTGTGTAACCGTCCTCAACATCGACTTAATGTGGCCGCACTTTTCCTCGTCAGTACTTAATCGCTTTCTCTGAGCAAGATATGAAGATTTTGTGAGTTAAAACCTCACTCCGTCAATCTGTACTTTCCGTTAACGGGTAACAGTATCCCGTTTGTTCACCTCATCTTTTGTCATATCCGGTTGTTTCTGTTTGTATTCTATCTGCTAACAATCATACAAATTCTTTAGTTTAGTTACAAGAACTGTGCCAGTTTGATGATACGTTTTTCTTATTATAGGTGATGGAGCTGGAGACGCAAGTACAGGTGTCGACGAACCAGCTGCGGCGGCAGGACGAGGAGTCACGCCAGCTAAGAGAGACCCTCGATGCGGCTCTGCAGCGCGAACGCGCCTTGCAAACACGTCAAAGAGAATTACAACATAAGTGCTCCGACCTTGAAAGCAAGGTAAGTACAACGGGCTGTATTAGAACAGTCGAAGTATATACAGGCTCATGTTTTCACGTGAATATTTTAAACAATCATTTTGAGTGCAAAAAATGTCTACATTGTATATGATATAAATTTTATTTGATTAATTTGAAGAGCTTTGCTAATTGGTACGGTGATTGATTCGGCAGCAATGTAGAAATATAATAAAAAAACATGACATTCGGCCATCAGGCATCGTGCAGACTCCTGGGGTACGACTTAAATAAGATTATAGTAAAAGTGCGACATTATCCTATGTCCAACAGAAGTTCCGAATCGGCTACTAAATAATAGATTTAATTAGAACTGTAATGCTGTTGTTAATGCAACTTTAATTATGTACATAAAATCATTACAATAATAACACAAAAAATTAACACTATTTTTGAAAAGCAGTAGTATGTCGATGTTTGTAACACGTATACGATACGTGTTATAGGTACATACCGCCACAGGATTTCTAACCGTCAACAACTAGTTTACAGTAGAGCTTCTCGTGGAAGAGTTCGTCCAGGGTAGTACTGCCACCTTTACTATTTCTGCCTCCAAGCAGTAATGTTAGCATTACAGTGTTCTGGTTTTGAAGGGTAAGGGTGCTGGTGAAATTACAGGCACATGGGACTTGTCAACTTATTTGTCTAGGTGACGGGCGCAGTGGTAGTGCTCCTCAGATCTTTACGATGTAAAGCTCTGAGTGCCCTTACCATCAGGCGCACGACTCTTTCGTCCCATCACTTGATGTTATAAAAAATAAAGGTAATTGTGAAAAAATAGTAAACTTTCAATTTCAGGCTAAGTACGATTCAATGCAAGCCAACATTAAGAATATGGAAGACGCACAAAGAATAGCTGAGCTTGAAAGTGAAGTCTCCGAATATAAACTAAAGGTAACGTTGACCATAACTGCGCATTTAATATACATCCTGATATTACGTCACACCGAAACAGCTCGCATATTCATATTCAAAATTATGCTCCACAGAATGAAGTGAACGCAACGGAAAGCGAGCTTCTTCAGTACCACGTAGAAGAGTCTGAAAGAGTTCAAAAGATGTCCGAGTACATTGCAGAACTACAATCTGAGGTAAAACTGCTTGCTTTGCTAAATAAAAGCTCATTGAGGGCGCCTATTATGTATTGGTTCCTCGAAAAGCTTTTCAGGTACAGTCAGTAGCCCTGAAGTGACACTTGTGTTTTGTCGAAAACGTTTTACTCTGGTTAAACTAAATAATTTCAAGTATTACCTGTAAGTTTAACAAACGACGTTAATCTGTAAAATATTTGGTTAAGTTTTTATATATCTGCTATGAATTTTATATGTTGTCATCAACGAACTCTACATCTTACTTCTGACCACGGAGTCTCCTTTAAGGACAATGATTAAGCCGCTGGCCCAATACAGGTTGTGGATTTTACGTGTTCGAGTTTTGTGAACCGACATGCAGGTCATCAAGATGAACGATGACAGATCGCATTTAGGCAGAGAATATTTACGAAAACATCAAATAATATGCATATAGTGGATAATACCTCCCTCTGAAATGCCGGAATGAATAAAAATAAAACGCGAAAACAAAAAATATGCCATATTTTTACTTACAATGACAAAACTTTACTCCTAAATTTACTACCGTAGTATTTGCTAGTTACCCACCAAAAATATAGAAGTAAAAACAGTAATTCAGCTATTTCAAAGGGAGTTATTATTTACTGTGTGTATTACTTACAAGTTTACGTAAATACACAGCATATCGACTGTAAACTGGCAACCGGTAGTAAATAGTAAAATTGAGGAATTTTGACAACTTTACAGGATGAAGAAAAAACATGTTTGCGTCATTTATATAGCATCTGGTTTATTAAAACAATGTAATTTCTTGCAACGCTACGGAGTATGAGAATAGTATAAAATGGCATTAAAAAGTTAAATCTTTCAAAAATTGAGATAGTACCGGTTGCCAGTTCACAGTCGTTATTCCGAACATTGATTATCAAGTACTGTCACTGCGCTTTCTATGTGAACCAAATTATTGTTAGAAAATTTTAGCACACCGGGTTGTCGCATATGAATGATGTCACTTTCGTGAAGATTGATGATACTTTCAGCTTCAAGTTGTTATTAACAAGCACTAACATGTATCGAAAGTTGTACATAATTGCATTTATTTATATACAATGTCTTGGTTTGCGTTCTCGCCACATTTACAGAGGTCATCCAAATCACTGAAAACTAATCGTAAAAAGACATAAATTCTTATTTTTCATTTAATTGTGGTAAACATGGATTCGCATTCAAATTCAAAAATCAAAGGTGAATGAACTTGCAAGACAGGAGTTACCAAAACTTATAGCGCAGCGGGCCGATAAAGGAACCGCCAAAGTGTTGCTATCTCTTTCTCAAACGCATTAAACGCCCGCGCCTTGCGCTCGCTTTCGCACTGGGATAAATGGGATAGCCGAGCCCGAGCCCGCCGCAATTCTAGTCTCGCGAAATGCCGCGTGGTTTGTAATGTAAACAAGAGTTAGGGTGCAGCAGCAGACTATTACGTTTCATACAATTTTTAGAAGCGCTGCAACCGCGCCACGCGACAGTCGCGCTGCAGTCACGCTTGGTTGCAATCACGGTTAATGAGGTGTACATATTAATTTTTCAAATTAATCACGATGGATGAAAATTGAATTGAAGAATTTATAGAGAATGTAAAACACCCTGCAAAATGGGATAGCAGTTCTTCCAGTTATTCCAATCGACTGAATCGATCGAATAAAAAAAGGGATGTGAAAATTTGGTCGCACTTCAGGCGAACGTCGCGCGGCTGCCGCGCTTCTAACAGCGGCTAATTTGAGCGCGCCCTTAGTGCAAAAAAGAAACGCCACCAGGTTCACCAGTACCTGTCATACCGTCAAATTGTGATCATTATGGACGGCAAATTTTAGTTTACGCGGAAGAGATTACGAGAGTCGAAGAATTGTGCGCAAAAATCGTTACTGCTTTCAATGTGCTAGTGCCCAGAAAGTTGAAACGAAACTCTCGGCAACGTGCGAATCTTTGTATAGCCGGTGGTGGTCGACACTTCCAGCAATACTTTCACGTAACTTAAAGTTGGTAAGTACCAAATCTAAGTTACAAAAGCTTTTTTCAGTCAACTTTTCTAATTATTGTAAATAATTAGTAAATTATAACAATACGAGTAAATAATCATAATAAAAATATAAGGTAAATAGGCGATCGAGAAAGATTACGTATCGCTCGGTGAAGCCGGTGGCGGGGTCACTGCCCGCGCGCGGTTCTTACGATTTACGGTCAATTTTACAAAACTTTACTAGTTACTAGATATAAAGTTGATTTAGCATTATTTCTATTATTAATTTCTTAAACATGGCGAGAACGAAAATCAACCCACGTTATTTTAATATGTTTATATAGTCAGGTTGGGTAGACGGCGCACACTTTATTATAAATGAAATGCTTTAGGAAGAACAGGTGAAGTTTTATAAGAATTTTAAAGTACACTAAACTTGCTTTTGTTTATCAGCTTCACGTGTTATAAACAATCATTGCGCTAAATTCAATACTTACGATGTATTTGCCAAAAACATGTAAATTGTGCGAACGTTTCTCTTCCCCAAAAGATGGGATAAGAGGAACGGTCAACGTATGTCTTATAAGGGTAATGTATTTCACAACTATCAAATTTATTTTTTCCGCCTTTTGGATTTGAAGCATCGCAGCGATATCTCTTTAAAGTCGTTTGAACTATCTAATGAGACTATATGCTAAACTCTTTAGATTAGGCTTCAAGTCTCTATTCCCCCGGTATTCCTCTTACCCCACCTGACCCCAATTACGTTAAAATATATATGATCAGAACTCGCTTATGTCCACACAAGTGACAAGCGTAGTAGTAATTCATGATGATACTTTAAATGCAGTGCGCGCTTCTTTGCCAAATTTAACACTAATTAATACAGAATAAAAGTAACATCTACGCAACGTAACTTGGTTTTGTGTCTTTGCAATAATATTTATTACAGACTTAAATGCAAAACACTTCATGTGTCGACGCTTTGCTTTTCAAAACATGATTATATCAAAATGTAAATAACAAGCACTACACTAATACTAATGCGGTTTCACAGAGTGTCACATCACTAGCGCTGTCAAATACAGGGTCACAGGCTTCCTATAGACAACATCTTTGCTTTATTTGTTTGGAATTTAAACACACAATCACTCAAGTAATTATGGTTTAATATTTAGGAATAAGACTCAACACGTCTGGAGTTTTTCGAAAAGTCTATATAATATCTATATAAACTTCATATTTTCAAACGTTGATTTGGTAAAAGTACGAATTTCTTCTTTATTTCGTTCCTGTGTTAGGGACATTACGATTTTCTTATGTCGACGTTACATCACACAGCACGTTAGATTCGAGATTCGATCGAGGTAAATTTTTGTTCAATTGTAAGCCGAACTATAAAATTGTATGGTAATAAAATATTTGGAAGCAAGGCAAACACGACTTAGATATTTTGGCTGTACCTCATGTAACTTCAATTGAATCTTGAATAAAAATTATATAAATAATAATCCTTTGAATTGCACCTCTGGAACAATGTTATGGATTGAATGCAGCTCCCGACACCGATCACCAGTCCGGACAGTGAGCCCTGGAAATGGCTCGAGTAAGTTTCACAAGTTATCCATTTGTGTGGTCACCCGACAATATTCTTTTACGACCTGTGTTTTGAAAAACTTCCAAGACCCAACCCTTATTCCACATTGTTATTACAAATAAATTAACACGTTTTTATTTTCTTCTTAGCGTTATTAATTTATTCTAAAATTTAATAAGTTATTCACTCAAGCCGTCAATGTATGCATAAGAATGTTATAAGAAGTCTAATGTAGTCGGGTTATCACACAACATTTTTCAGCGATTTATTTATTCACGTGTATGGCGAATAACTTTAAATTGTCGTAATAGTCGTATCATTTTTATGTGTCGGAACTGAAAATTAATTCATTTTGGATATGTAGTTATAGAAGGTGTGATACGTTTATTGATTTGACGTAAAATACGTTAATTTGTCGCTTATTGTTGTATTAGCGAATACACTAAGCGTAAAATGTACATTAATATTTTATACAACTAGCATGAATGATGTACTGTGTTTATGGTTAGAGTCTGGCCAACGAAAGCTGGCACAACGTATTTTTTCAAAATCTTATTACAGCAACTCTATGATCAGCCAAAAGTACTTTGAGAGTTCGTAATTTAAAAATTTCAGTACGCTTAGCACGAAACCGAAAAAATATCTTGAATATGATAGCTGATAAGTTCGATTGTCCTTTGATGTGAAAAAGTACAAAATCACTATTAATTATTATTGTAGCGAACCGCAAAAGTATACAAAGTTTGGCCGTAGTGCTACAGTTACAGAAATTCTCTTCATTTGACATTTGTATGCACTGCAACTTAAAACGTCATTTTCGTGAGAAAATTGGCAGTTCGGAGAAGAGATAACTTTTGTCTTCGGGCTCATGTTAAGCCTGCTGTTTGCCTAACTGCTTAGTGTTGCACGCACAAGATTTAACAAATTTGCCGCTCTTTTTTTGTGCCAGCTTTCGTTTGTAGTTAGTGTTTTTATCACCACACTTTATATGTTACCCATTCCTACCATCACTATAACAACACTAATTTGCACCTCCACTGCATGATCACAGCATGTTTACAACGCTCTATGGCTTATACATTAGCTTTACGCTACCTCGGACGTTTAAATAAACAATGTTAGTACTGTAACTTATCACTTTTATACATTTATGTGTTGGGTAAGTAGGACCTATTTTCGTTCACTAGTTTGCGACTGTTAATTTACTGTCTAATATAATCTTTCGGTGTAGGTCAAAAGGCTAGAATCGTGGAGAGCTCGTGCTCTCGGCCACACCGAGCTGAGTCGCGCCATTTCAGTCGAAGAGGACTTAGAAGAAGACGAGAAACTGAAGTTGATCCTACGCCGTGAGTCTTCTACGTCTCTGGATCTCCCCACGGCACCCCGCAAACCCTCGTAGCGAACACCACCGTTATCACCCATCTGATCAAATTTGACCTCTCTCTCTCGCTAACACTCATGACAAATTCTAACCCTTTTTGTTTCGATTCACAAGTACATAACTTAAATTTTGTTATCGTTGAAACGTTGACCACTTTACAATCGTGATTTGCGTTAGTTGGATTTTGAAGATTTTATAAGAAAGTTTTTATCGATGATGATGACGACGTTGAATGATTTTATTGAAACACTTTTTCGTATTCTGCTCTTGATGCGGGGTTCTGCACTTGTTAAAATTCGCCTCGAGTTCTGACTCAAATTACATAATAAGAATTTCAAATGTGGCAATTTGAATAATCACCACACTCGACGAGTTTCTCGTTGTTTCATAATATTCCCAAGAAAAAATTCGCGGAGTAGCGTTCTCAATAAGCATTTTACTGTAACTAAGCTAGAATACTAAAAAAGCAATAGATTTCAGTAATTCAATTAGTTCACTTTAGTATTACTCCATAGAACTCATGATGCCAACCATACCAACGCATTGTGGTAGTAATCTTTTATAAAATTTTAGTAAAATGACGTAGATATGTGTAGCTTTATTACTTTTTAGATTGTAACAAAAGTCGTATAAGAATTGGTAGCGGTATTACTTAAATATCACAATAAATGGTAATGAACACCTGTGAATAAATAACATTCTACAAAAAAAATTACAACCAATAAGTAAGTACATTTTGTCTGCCATGAACTGAAAAGACAAAGGAAATCTTGGAATATCGTAGCCTTAGCGTAGTATTAAATTTAATCACATCGTAATTTTTTCATATGTAGTCGACATTTAACCAGATTTAATTTTAAAAATTCTTAGCCAACTTCTATATTATATGACGTGACACTTAATATGGTGTCAAATTTTTAGTAGACTGATAACAAGAACCATACGAGTAATAATACGAAATAAAACTCCGTTCTCAACGTGAAGGTTAATCACAAAAACAGGACGTTGCCTACAAGAACTACTCGTACAATTTACATGACATAACAGATAAAGCAAGTAAGTTTGTGAAAAGGGCTTTCCACAGATTATCAACGTATAAAAATTTATGAGTAAATAAATATTCCATTTGTTACTACTTAAAAATATATTTTATTAATTATTTCGCTATGAAAAGTAAAAATCACTTGACCACAACCTCACTTAAGCTGATGTTATCGGAAAACAAATGCCTATAGTGTACCCCCATTTCTTTGTCGTGCGTATAAAGAACCTACCCAAAACAAAGCGCTTAATGCGAGTGGGTTGTAGTACGTCAGTAACATAATGATGAAGTGTTCCGGACTTTCCGATCGACCTGAAGAGGAACGGTGAGCGTGAAAGTAAATAGTCGGCTTATTGCAAGAAGTCATTAATTGGTATATAATTAATTGCCATATCAATTATATAGCAATTAATGACTTCTTGCAATAAGCAGACGAAATTGTAAAATTCCTTCGCACACTCTCCGAAATTTATCCGATAGAAAACAGAAGTGTGCCTCAGAAAGAGGTGGTCGAGATTTTTAAGCTAACACGAGAGAGTCGTTGCTACGGCAGCTAACTAGGAACGTTATATTATATCTTATTTATTATTAGTGGATACGATGTTAAAGGCTTGTAAAATTAACGAAATAATATAATTTTATGGTTAACCTAATCATGGTATTCATCGCAAAGTTTATTTGGTGCATCATGGTAAAATAATTTTATCGATATACAGGGTCATCGATCCGTATCAATTAGCAATATAACGCGTACTTATTATTTTGATTAGTGCTTGTATTTTAGTAAATAAGGATTAAGTATTGTTCCCTATGTATTGAAATGTTTTATTTATATCTAATCGAATCGGCGATCGTGGCGATTCATTTATGATGTTCGAGTAGGTACCTACCTCGCGAAGAATAATTCATACACATTCCATTACAGACGCAAATAAATCATTATGATAAGAAAATGTAAGACCAATAATAATTCTTGCTAGATATGTAAACTATATGTAATACTCATGTTTTATATTAAATAAGCTTTTGCGAAAGTGGCGCGTTAAACTGTAGAATTAATTATGTTTTCGTAGGCCGCTGGTTGTGTTAGGCTTATTTGTTGGCAGCTTATTAGATCAAATTACATGTTTATTAAAAACATGTAACTGCCATCAAACAAAACAATCTACTTTTTAAATATTAACATTGTTGAAATAACGCAGCTTATTTTAAGTATTACGAAATATATAAATACACCTACTTATACTTAATTTAAAAGAACAGGTTCTTTAAAATTCTCCAGCTAAGTAGGAATTTACGAATTTGTTAAAAACTGCAAGTAAAGTGTTTTACATAATTCTTTGAATAACAGGTATAATAATATTTGAATTCAATTTGTAATAATTTCATCGGCGAAATTTGAAAATCTCGTCACTCCGTTTTTGGACGAAATCTCTTTTTTTTTTACTCTATAATCATACATTGTCATATAATTATTTCTAGTAATTTTTTGTGCCAACTAAAAGTTCACATTAATGGAGATTACGAGGTTTACAAATTTAACCGCCGATTTTTTTTTAATTTTATTTTAGAGACATTATATGTGTTAGCCAATTAATATTTTGTACATTTTCTGTAGTTATTATTATGTTACAGAATTCTATATAATATAAAATCGACATATTGCAGGTACCGGAAGATTACATATACAATTATGTGCAATATTATTTCAATATTTCTGTTTATCTCAAATCAGTATTTTAGTTTTGCTTTGTAATTTTGGTTGAAGCTATGTATTTCTGCTCAGCCGCATTTAAAAAAAAATGTATGCGTGAAACGTAAACTAATTATAATTTATTTTTTGTTGCGGAAAAAGATCTACCGACTTAAATTGTCTGTGATTTGATTATGGTTGTTGACTGTTTGTGCTGGACCCGCCAGTCTGCAATCTTTTAGACTTTTTCTTTATAATTATGATTCATTAGGATCATATTTCGCTTACAATTTTAATGTTAGGTGTTTAAGTGTATAATTGCCGTTTTATAAATAAACAATTACATAAAGTAATAATTGCTATTTCCCGGACACATCTCTTTTCCTTGTACATTATTGTTCTAGTTCAGCATTAAAGGGAATTCCATTTTGTATACGTCAGAGGGTGACTAATGGTTTCTAACTGAATTTCGTGTAGTGTGTTTGGCAGTATAAGTCTCTACCACAGATTTCTTTGCAATTTATCATATCGGCAATTTCATACTTAACTCGCCCATATAAATTAAATTATACAAAATGAGTCAATCAACAAAAAGTGGTTTGGTATGTTATATAATTTGAGTATGCATTATTATAAAAAATGGAACTGTTTGGAAACAACATCAATTATGAAGTACTGGGATGTATTTGTGTGTACGAATTCGAATAGTTTTTATTTTCAATATCTTTCCAATGAATTGACGTATTTTCATATAAAGTATTGGTACATTGTAATATCGTGTATTTTAGTAAATAAACTACTCTGTTCATAACCGAGGTATCATTTAATTACTATTAAATTAAAAAACTTTTGTAGTTAGTATTTTATTTATTAAGTATTAAATACTGAGATGTAGAAAACATTTGTTCTAAGATATAGAATTTCTTACTTTAACAAGGCACCATTACACATTTTTTACATTTAATATAAAATGAATATTATTAAAAATACAAATCAAAAGTTAATCCTCTCTTAATTCCATGAACACAAATGTTAGTTCAGTATAATGTATTAATATGGCATTAATGTACTTAGGTACTAGTACCTATCGAAGTCTTAAGCCATGTTCTTGTACTTTGTGAAAAGATTGTACAAAACACGTAGAGTAGATTTCAGGTCGAGATTGACAATATCTGAAAAAAAAAACAAATAAGTAAAAAAATAGCACATTCACATTCGAATATGTCACAAAATTTTTATAAACAATTTACCTTCTGGTCTCGCCTTAGGTTTAGCAAGACCAACATCCTGCATCAACTCAAATACAAAAGAGACATTGTGGACTTTCTGATCAAAGTCCTGAGGAGTAAGGTAAAAGTCATACAATGGTACAAAGAACCCTTCCAGAAGTCCCATGAGAAGACACAAGTAGACGCCATCATGAAACTGAGTATCCAGGTCTGTGACTTCGAGATTCACCTTGGTGAGATGCTTGTTCACAAAGGTAATAAGTGACTAGAAAGAAAACAAATATATCAACCATTGTAATCTCGGACGGGACCTCTGCGTGACAGTCCAGGATCGTAACCGTTCGGCCACGGAGGCAGTTGTTTTGTGTGCATAAAGTTGCTAGATGAGATACTTAAAATCTTGAAACACATTATTCATTCTTCTTTCCATTTTATTATGTTTGACAAGGGTATTACAAAGTTTTATAAAATGACACATCTTAGTGTCATGATGAGTCATTGTAACAAAGTTACCTTTTTAACAACTTGGAGTTTATCAGGAGCATGATCAAAAAGAGCATCAAATGCATCTCTCTCACATTTCATCCCAAGATCATCGTAAGTTGTAGTTATATCTTCAATGTATGTCCTGAAATATTGAAGAACATATTAATTCTTAGATTTCGCGATTATTACATATAGGAAATGAAACTATTTTTCCGGATTAAATCGCGAAATCATGGTCACGATTGTGAAGTTATCAACCAGTTATGTTGAATATTAATGCACACCAGTTATGTCTAATATTTTTCAGTATAGTTACAAAAGGTACTAATTAAATACCTTATTTTTACCACACGCAAAATAGGCGCCATGACGTCGAGTTGCGGACACTAGCCCGTTACACCAAGTACCAAGTACCTTATTTTTAAAATTTTCTAAAGAGCACCCCAATTTTATTAATTAATAATGGAAATTAGAATAAATTAAAAACATTAATTAGTACTGCAGTCTTATGTGTGCTTGGGATGTTCATCTAAAGGACATACTAACAGTTCTAGCTACCTTCTCAGCTACCTTGGGAAAATTTTTGGTACATGGCGTTTGCGACAGTAATCATCTGGCAGGGAACTTCAGCATATAAAGCAAGTTCTACATGCGAATAAGATTCCATGCCAGACGCCGCGTGAAATCACCAACAGATGAGCAAAGACCTGCCACTTTACCTTATGTGAGAGGTGTTACAGACAAGATCAAATAAGTCATCAGGCGTGCGTCCTAACCTAATTCAAACCCCTGAGGAAGATTTCTCACTTCCTGAGACTGCGAGTGCAATCTCTCTTGTATTGGACAAACGAAGCGAAATATTTGTACCCGCGTCAAAGAACGCATAGCTTATGTCAACATTATCGCGTAAACAAGTCTGCAGCCGGCAAGCATGTTATGCATAAACCTACACATTCAGTTAAGTTTGACAAACTCCAGGTCCTTGCAAAAAAAGTCTGTTATTTACCCAGGATGCTGCGAAAGACCATTGAAATAAAAAACATCCTAATTTCAACAGGGAAGATGGTTTCTCTATACCACCAGTTTGGGATCCAGTATTTCCTGTGACTAAAAATCCCAGACAAGACTGCAGTACTAATTAATATGTTTTTAATTTATTCTAATTTCCATTATTAATTATAATAAATTTAATTTCACAAAAATTCATATTGTTGAAATAAAATACTTTGTAAAACATATATGTAGTGTAAATTGGAATATATTTTGAAAATTTTTAAATTAAATTTTTTAATTAGACATTAGTCTAACTAACGTAACTAAAACAAAAGAAAATAAAGAAAAATATGGTGATTTGCATTAACATTAGACATATCTCTTTGATGATTTTACCACCTCGGTCAACCGTGACCATGATACGCGATTTAATTCCAGAAAAATAGTTTCATTTCCTGTTGAAGGACATTCTCTAGGACAAAAATCTGGGTCTAATTTTAATTACATACAAATATGAAAACTTCATTTACCGATGAGAAAGTTGATTAGGAGCGTCCTTTTTCACAACCACGACATTCACACTAACATTTTCAGGCAAGCGTACAGGCGCGCGGAAGTGCCGTGCCAGTGCTACTAATAAGTGCAGAATTGACACCACATTCTTAGAGTGAACAGAATCCACACTCCATTTCTGGGCAGGCTTTGTAGTGCCATACAGTACCTACAAAATTTAAATAAAAATTATAACTAAATATCAACTATATGCTAATAAGTGCAACTTAGTATAAAAGCAATTTCTGAGAATAGTTGTTGAACAAGCAAGAGTGATTAAATCACTCTCAAATATTCCTTATTTGATGGAGCTAGAACTATTGACATACAGTTACATCCTTACAAAAGTACTGAAATACAATAAAACAAACCACATAATACTAAAAAACAGTTAGTTTTATAAAATAGTTCTACAGTTTTGACTAGTTACTTACATGCAGAAATGTTATTTTACTTACTCTGTTGACAGCCCTTAAGACTACAGCAAGCTTTTGACGCTGCCCTTCCTCTGACTGTGTCACCTCTGGCACATCTAACTTGTTCTCAGTCAACTTCTCCAGCAGTTTCTGCAAAACCTGCCCATCATAAAGATCCTCGCTGATATCTTTAACAATGATCCTCTGTTGTGCCAGCTCATCATTGATCCAGTCAATCAATACTTGAATCAGTTCTTTCACTCTAGGGTCCTCCAAAGAACGAGGTTCTATGATAGCCCGTTCTTCATTATCATCTGAAATTTTTTATAAATGTTACCAAAAATCCATTTCTGGACCTTCATGAAATATGTAGGTAGTACTAACAAGAAGCAGACTTACGTAAACTGTAATCTTCTGGTGGGAACTCGGGTGCAGTGGGACTGCCAGGTGAGTCTATTGCATACTTGCCTTCCGCTTGCACATCTTGTACTAGAATCAAAATAGAGACAGATTGTACTAAAATAAATTATGGACTAAAGAAATTGTCATTACAGTGACCTCAAAGCCAAGTATGACTATGAATATCATTTCTAATCAAGTCAAATTTTGTTTGAATATGGCTCCACTGTTTTATGTGAAGAATCCACTAATGTTAGGGTTGGAAGACCAAGTACTAACTTGACACAGATTGATGGTTTTTGAGAGGTTTTTGCAGTTATTAAGCTGTGATGAAGTAAATATACAAATTGGCAGTTATTTAAAGGTTTTGTGTAGGTTCAAGTGATTCTTTGCTTAGTATTCATTAGTTGGAATAAAATATGATCAGTATAAAGCAATTAATTGCTGGTTGTAATTTTGTGTTGTAAGTCTTAGAAATTTATACAAAGTAAATATTAGTGCACAGTGGGCATTGACCAGGAAATGAGCTCATTTGCTTCACTGACGCAGTTGTACTTCTTGTAATGTTACAGGATTGGAGGAATTGAATTTTATTTCAAATATATGATGTGTCAATTAAACTTTGCGTATTTTTACAATATATATCAATTTAAAATTACTGCCAATTTTTCTTCAAACACAAACACTTATTAGGTTATAGATGTGTTAACATACTTAATAAAATTTTGCCAAAATTACAATTATGTGTGTGGCAGCAAATGAGCAAAATAATTACTACTGATTGGGAGGGGAATGTTTTGAGAAAATTATTAAAATGGGAAACTTATTTAGAGGCAGTCAAAAATAAATGTTCTAGGAAATCTTCCTCAATCCACATTCGCAAAGAGAAAAAAAACTGGAGGGCAAACATGTCCAATCTAAGCCAGATAATCATTGCTATAAATGTGCAAGGTTGTTGGTGTGGCTTTGTGTGTCTAAAAGAAAAAGGTGGCGTTAAAATAATAGTGATATTAATAGCTCTGGTGTAACATCCGTACGTTGGAGAAACAGGTAAAATAGGTCAATGGGCAACCAGATGAAGTAATACTCGTGAGTTCATGGCTTCAATATCCGCCCACGCTGTTTCGCGGCACAAATGTGCACTGAAAGAAGCTATACAACCACTTACCTTCCTTTATCCGCTTCTTACGGCCAATGGTGCCGATTTTATCCCAAAAAGACTCTTCCTTCTCTTCCTTTTTAGGCAAAACGGGTGTACGGGGTGACTTTGGGCGTGGAGAAGACATATCGCTTGGATGACTTTTCGAAAAACAAAGAAAAAATTATTTATAAACACCTTATAGCCAACATTCAAAATGTTAAATTAATAAATAAAACAGAAAATTAACAAAATAATAAAATCGAAATGCAAGTCGATCGCACCAAGTATTTTTATCTTCCAAGTGATGAACCATAAACAATTTTTGTAAACAACTGTCAAGTCAAATGTGCGTCATACATTACACGTTGAGCTTACCGTACCGGATAATATTCAGTCCATACAGCGTAGAATGGCGGTATTTGTAGTTAGTTTTTTCACAAATTAGTTTTTAGAAGTATTATTACGTTTTGAGTTTCTTAAGGCCGTATTCCAGAACTCTACTCAATGCTCAAGTCAGGATTTGAATATGGTTTAAAGCACTCGAAATCATACGCAAGTCCCTGCCATTAGTGTCGTATTTCCATTGCTTGAAATCATACTCATATCCTGACTTGAGCATTGAGTAGAGTTCTGGAATACGACCCTTAATTACTTGTAGCTTGTTTAAGCTGATGGCTCTATAGCCAATGCTCAACAAATAAATAAATAGTAATACTGCATTTACACTATCATGCTCGCTATTCGCATCGCCACTCGTCGATACAATCGACGAAACGTTCGTGTCGAGTGGTTGACGCGAAATACAGTTCCCACATTTGAGTGATGTTCCATTAATTTTCAAACTCTCGCACACGAAAATGAAGGATTTGGAGGCTGCAGCGGCGTGCGCATTCCGTTTATGGAGTTTTAAAAAAAGGAAAAAAATAACTCCTCCACCGTGGACGTAAACGCGACGCGACGAGAACTTGTCATCGCACTATGATCGTCCAAATACCTGCTTATGTAGTAGTTTTAACTAAACATTTTGTAACGTCTCATGCTCTAAGGGTCGTATTCTTGAACTCTACTCAATGCTCAAGTCAGGACTTGAGTATGATTCAAAGCACTAGAAATCATACTCAAGTCCTTGCCATTAGGGTCGTATTTCCAGTGCTTCAAATCATACTCAAGGCTGTTCAAATCCTGACTTGAACATTGAGTACAGTTCTGGAATACGATCCTTAAAGTTGAGCGTGAGAACTCGTGTTATGTATTTGTATAAACAACAAATTTACTATTTCCAGATGCTTATAAATGCCTACTCACTTAAGTTCGTTACATGCAAACTATGAAGAACATGTTTTAAGTAATGCTCCATGAGAATGCTGGAGAGTTTTCAAATTTTTGTAGAGTGTCACCAATTGATTTTAATTATTTGCTGAGTGAAATTGAACAATTTTTTTTTAATTTATTAAGGTTTTGGCAAAGCCATCAGCCTAAACATGAAGTTTAATTATGTTTCTGTAAATATGGCCGCCACAAAGAGGATAGGCAATTTGAGGCGGCGTGCTTGGATTGACTCGGGATTCCTTAAAACGGGCCGCTACGGGTATTCTAGTTCGAGATTCGTATAATTTCGCGTTTTAATCTGCGATTAAGGCACAATAGCACTATCTTATTCCACTTTAAACTAGATTTCACAAAATAATTGAAAGTCAAAATAAAAACTTAACTTTTCCCTCCAAATGGTCCTTTCAATTATTTTGTGGAATCTAGTTTAAAATGGAATAGGATAGTGCTATTGTGCCTTAATCGAAGATTAAAACGCGAAATTATACGAATCTCGAACTAAAATACCCGTATCGGCCCGTTTTAAGGAATCCCGAGTCAATCCAAGCACGCCGCCTCAAATTGCCTATCCTCTTTGTGGCGAGGTGGCGGCCATATTTACAGAAACATAATTAAACTTCATGTTTAGGCTGATGGCTTTGCCAAAACCGAACCGAAATGAACCGCTCACGACGCGATCGCACGAGTGGCGATGTCGCGACGCGAATAGCGATTACTAATATTAAAACTAGTCTTACGGCCAACACAACAAATGACCATGGGATTAGCACACACAATAACGCTATGCTTATCGTATTGAGTTCGTTCAGTAAGGTATGATGCGACAAGGGGCGGCGATCAATATTCGAATATCTCTATGGTTTGCAATTATTTATCTGTGGATATAGTAAGACCGATTACTTCGAATCGAAATGAAAATGTCAAGCAAACAAAACGAGGCTTCGCTTCGCAATCAACAAGTGTTTTTGTAAAATTAATGTAACTTTTTGTATTAGGTATCAATTAAACTGACAGTATTTATTTTTTCACTTAGATCTATAACGGTAAGTCTGCCAATCTGTACAGCGGAAACGCTCATTACGCGACTGACCATCTGCGTTAAATGCTTGGTAGGATCACGCCTAAAAATAGATCCCAAGATTGTATTGCATCACATAAGCGCACGTCGAAACATACAACAGCTTTAAATGACTTTTTGTTTACTCTGATACTTTTTAGATATAAAAAATGGAAAAAAACTCGAATCCTCCTCCATATGGGTGGAACAATGGTCACACCCTGCAACCACCTCCGGCAGCTCCCCCAAGCTACTCGCAAGCCGTCGGTGGAGTGGGTCCCTCTAGTCCTTACACGCCACAGTATCCCCCATGTAAGTATCTGTGCATAAAATGTCTATATGTAAATAACTTCTCTAATCAATCTTAAAAAATAAACTAAGTTACTTAACTAAACTAGGCTCTGTCAGGGTCAACCTGCCATTTTTAAGAATATAAATTATTTTTAATCAATTTTATATGACGCACTAAACATGTTACAGATATCTATCTGCTGCTGTTTATTTGAAATTATTATGTTTGTAGCCTTGATTTCAAGGTCAAGTAATTTAAAACCTCTCTAAATTCTTACCTATTAAATGTGACTTAGTAGAATATACCTCCACAGGAGGTTTTCAATGAAGATTCTGAATTTAACAATTGACTCATGCATGACCTCGGTTAGTAAACAAGTGACCCAAATTCAACAATAACTTTAGACAAGTTTTGTACAAAGATAAACATATATTGAAACTGACACAATTTTTATGGTGTAGCTTAAAAAGTTATGGAATTGGTTGTAAGTTGTGTCTTTTGACCTCAATTTAATATCCAACTGTCCATTTTAGTACTTATGTTTAGTTGAATTAAATTGTTTTTACTATATAATTTTGTCCATAAACATTCAATCATGGAATATATCTACAGTGGTTAAATTGTTTAAACTTGAGCTTGTATACACCAAACCATTTAAATTCAAGTAAAGGCATTATATAATGGAATTATAGAAAGGGTTATTTATAGTGCAATAAATAATTGCAAATCAATCACATAATCCATAAATAACTCAAAAATCCTTTCACAAATTTGAATTGAATTGGTAATTCAATTGTACACCCGTGCATAAACTATGATTAAATATCTTGAAATACTTAGTTATCACTTCTCAACGACATTGCTAGTAGTTTTACACTATTACTGTATTTATATTTTTTGTAATCTGAAATGTACAGGATACTTTCCAATAAAATGCATTCACAGAAGTAATTTTTTTATTTTATAAGGCATACCAAACCAGATTTAAAGTTTGAACTATTCTAGGCTTAAGATATTTTTTAAAAGTCAACATCTCAGTCAAGTCCTATGTCGGCTGACTGTTAGACAATTTATGCAATAACAAATAGCAAGCTCTCCTTACATTGATATATGGTAAATTCAGACACATGAGGACATATCTTAGGATACATACATCAGTGTTCACTTATGAATTTAATTAGGATCGGATTATGGTTGGAAAAAGGCATTTTTAGACTAGGCCTCATTTATTATGTTTCTTCTTGGTTTTCAGCTGCCGGGCCTGCAATCGTGACAACTGTGGTACCAGTGGGCCCTCATCCAACGCATATGATATGCCCTAGTTGCCATGCTGAAATTAATACAGCCACTACAACTAAGCCAGGCGCTATTGCTTATATATCATCAATTATTTTGTGCGGCATTGGGTAAAATATTTTAAAATTTTTCAGAATTATTTAATGTTAACATATTTTTTATGCAAAAATTGTAACTCAGAGACTGGATTTTCAACATAATTTCAAAATTAGAAACACTGCACCATCCCTGAGAGGTCACAAATATGAATAATATAACAACAAGTCATGGTGCAAGGATTATCTTTTCAGTAAACTCACTTGATGATTCACAAAACCTCAATACAAGCCACTACCAATAAACAAATGCCGCATAAAGTGGCTTTGAATAGTCGAAACTCCTAACAAATGTGACATTGAAACAAGCACTGTGCAACCTCTCAAAACACACTCACCTATTTCACAAATTGATTTCCATTTAAAAAAATATGACTTCAATGGTATCCTAGTCTTATTTTGCTCTAAAATTTTAGAGTGATTATTTCATTTCTGAAATCCAAGACTAAATTTCAAAATATGAATATGGGAGATGGATTTCACTAATTTACAGACTGGTGCTCAAGTTACATGGTTGTGTGGTTGAGGCACCATAGTGTCAGTAATAAATACGATTTGACAGACTGGTGCTCATGTTACATGGCTGTGTGGTTGAAGCAGCATAGTAAAAACAGCCCATTTAGTGTTTATTTCAAGTAAATAGTACAAGGAATTCATTTGAGGCAAGGTTATTGATTTGTTTATTTAAAAAAAACTTGTTGCAGATGTTTTCTTGGTTGCTGCCTAATCCCTTGCTGCATAAACAGCTGCATGGATATCCACCACAAATGTCCCAACTGCAACGCATACCTTGGCTGTTACCGCAGGCACCGATAAAACAAATGCTTATACTTAATACAAGTAAGCTATGAGAAACCAAGTGTCAAACAAAAGCAAATTAGAGATAAGCTTCATAAATAATATTACAATAAAAAATGTTTTGTTTGTGTTGGTATTTGATAACTAATGCAGGTCTATACAAATGCCATTAGACATACTACACTACTTTGTTTAGTATAGACGCTTCCCTTAGGAGTGACTCTGCAAACATCACCTGACCCTGTACAATGATCTGAATCATGAATCTACTGATATGTATCTGTCTATATCTAGTGAATGTCTAAGGTAATGGAATTTGCAACCAGTGATTTTGAATGCAATTGTTATTATCGCATATGGGATAAGAGATAATTATATATTATACAACTTGATAAAGATTATACAATTTTATACTCTGAAAGATCTGAAATCACAATCATATTGTAAGATATTTTTTTATTTAATATATTTATACATGATTTACATTATTATTCTGTAAGTGATTCTTTTAAATGATGTTATTAATATTAAAGGTAATAAGCTTCTTATACTCTATTGTGTGAGGAGTATTGTAATAAAATCTTATAAAAATTTATTAAAAAAAAATATGTTATATGTATTGCGTAATGCATGTTTGGCATTATTTAATTTTAGTTAATTTTGTTAGAAGTTGTGGCTTCTAAGTGTTGTGTAAAAATGTGAGTTAGTTCTAATAATACATATATTAACAATTATGTTAAGTGGGTGGGTTGAAAGATCCTCAATGTAGGGTTTCCGTTTGCATCAGTAGCGACATACGCGCGTGTTTGTCGACTCAATGTAAAGAGCATCTTCAGAGCCCAGAATGCTCATCTTGAGTGTTTGCTGTCTATTCTACGTACCGCGTCTTGGCCGATAGACACGATAAAGTGGATTGTGATTTACCTTTCTGGACTTATCGATTGTGTTCACACGTACCGTCTATAAACTTCTATCTACTACAGCATTTATAATTAGTGGAATAACTAAATTATAGACAATACTACTGCCGATCGCTAACTAAGGGTCGTATTCTAGAAATCTACTCAATGCTCAAGTCAAGATTTGAGTATGGCGCTCGAAATCATACTCAAGTCCCTGCCATTAGGGTCGTATTTCCAGTGCTTGAAATCATACTCAGATCCTGACTTGAGCATTGAGTAGAGTTCTGAAATACGACCCTAAAACGCGGCTAAGCGACAAAATAATTTTTTGAGATGACACAAAAACCCTTATCTTAGGTTTTGAATATTGAAATTGTTTGATGATATTTCAGCTATAAGTTACGATAACTCAAACACGTTAACTAATTTTAACTGTTTTTAAAAGAGAATTTTGTGCTCTATTTTATGCTGTTTAAAATGGTTATTTGACCATTTGTCACTCAGCCGCGTTTTTGTTGATGGACGGCAGACTAGTTTCCAGTACATACCTGAATATTTTTTCGCTTTTAAAATAACCACGACTTATATGACTAATTTTGTGATTTATTTATTATTTTAAGATAATGGAAAGTAATTTTATAAAAAGCTTCAATGTAATATAATTAAACTTTGAGTAAATTATTGTCAACAATACATCACAATAACATTAAAAATGTTTATTTTATTGAGAATTTCCTTTACTATTATATGAATTAACTAAATACGCATTATAATAATGCAATGACAGCAGATAATAGTAATGTAAGTATAACAGAATAAGCCGCCGTTCAACCGGCGGCGGTCTTAATGAGTAGCAATTTATATCAGCAACCTTAGAATAGAAAATTTAGGGAGTTGCAAATTAATAGTTCTTAATTAATAGGTCTCGGCCATTTGACTTACTGTAAGTCATGGGGTCTCAGTGAGTTAACGCATTAAAATGAGCGCAGTGTTCGAATAACTGCTCTACCTTTATAGTCAAGAGTAATACAAGGAGTAGAATAATACAGGAATGGAAGAGTGCTATTAACATTTTATTACGCTTTTGAGTTATTTCCATAAATGCTGCTTTGAGAAAAATTACGATTTTTTTTGTTTATTTTATCTATCTACGTTTAACGAGTCACAAAATTTTAGAATTAATCTCTCGTAAGTTAAAAAGATATCGAAAAATTAGACATGTTGAATATGGATTTATTGTCTTGGTTCGCGTAAAAATCCTAAACTTTAACAGAATACGTAAACGACCTGTGGCTGAGTGTACACCATGCCATGGTATCTTGGAACAATTATATCTTTCTAATTTTTGGAACAAATGAGGTGGAACGTTGAAAATACTGCCATCTACTGTCGTTTTCAAGAAAAAACTGCCGTTAAAGCCAATTTTATCGTTTGAAAAGTGCAAGTCTTTGAGTGTTACTAGATGGCCCTACTCACAAACTAATAAGAGTTACCCTACTGTATGATAATAAAACGTTGACAATATTTTTTTTCTTATTTTTTGGCACCTTGGCGTGCAGCCTTTGGCCATATGCAATTTCCATTGAGTTGCCAATTTTTTATAATTCTTCCATATGAATATTTTCTTCCTTCTTGAGACTTCAGGACATCATCGTCATCGCAGTTGTTGTTGTAGAACTTTGATGTGGGTTTTTGGATATTAATATGAAGTTAAAAACGGGAAAAGGAAATCGCGGAATAAAAATAAAAACAAACGGAATTTTGGAAAGGTTAGGGTAGGCAGTATATTTAAAATTAAATCTAAACAATGAAGGATGGAAATTATGAAAGGAAATGGAAATGAGATGGTATAGCTGAAAATAATGATAGTTGGAAAAATAATAATCTAAATTTTTAATATAATTTTTCATTATGAACTGAGCCAATGCATTATAAACGGAATATTATACGATAATAACAAAGGAATAGAATATGTTGGTAAAAGAATTTGTAAAGAAATTATAGATTGAAAAAACGAAGCACTGTCATATCTTGGACAGGAAAAGAAAAGGTGGTTCAGACTGCCAATGCCTTTTTCGCATACGCACATTGAATCAGGTGTTATACTAAGTCTAGCAAGATGTTCAGATGAGCAAGTATGTCCTAATCTCATTCTTGTAATGATTGAAGTAACACGTTTCTCAAAATGTGTACGCGAAAACCAGGGTTTGACTGGGATGTCGGACTGTAAATCATGAAAATATATGCCCGTAGATTTACTGCTTGCTTCCCACACATGGCAGCTTTAAACATTTTAATGAATGAAACGAAAGAAAAGTATTTGAAATGTGGCAAAAATTATACTGGTGGTTTTTTGAACTGAATTCAAAAAATATATATCGTCTGTATGGTCCACCTCATCTTATGCAGGGTATAAGACATAATCTTTTAAACAAAAAACAAACAATTTTAAACAAAAAATTTAGAATTTAAGGAAGACGGAGGAAGTAAATTAGCCTTCTGGTCGCATGTAGAATCACTATACAATCGTGGACCAGAATACAAAGGTGTAAAGCTGCTGAACAAATTAACATCTCAGCATGTAATTCCTAAACTCATACCAAAAAAGAGGGTTAAACACTGTACGCAAGTCTTCAGTGAAAGTGTTAGCCGAACAATGGGATATATGGCAGGTTTTATTTTTAAGAAGTTCTCGTTGTTACTACTTAATGGTTTTATAGCAATTTTTTTCCATTTTTATTAAATGGCGTAGTTATTGATTGCAATACATGTGATCCATTATTTCTATCTAACTATACGCGAACACAAGATAACCAACCTTACGCCAAGTGAGTCAATACAACGGAAGCGAATATTTTACATAATTAAATAGTGATCATACCCCTTACATACAAGTTATTTTAGAAATAACGATAAAGCTCGCTTATATAAAAAACATATTTTTATTCTTTTCAGAGACAAGGAGACTACCAGAAGGCAGTGCGGACACAACAGACCTCCTATTTTTTTATCGTTTATTCGATAGCGTTAATGGGAATTACCGCAAACCTGCAAGTGGAAAGTTTTATAGAAGTGCAGTAACTCCGCGATCCCCACATCATTGTACATGGTATAAAAATGTATCTGTGTTAAAGTCGATGAAATTCATCTCAAAAAGTGGTAACAGAGTAACTGTGCCGTCTATAACGATTTGGGTAAAGAGTTCGGGTTAAAGCTTTTGTTACTCTAACTGAATACTTGCATTCTGTAGGTTCGATATTGCTGCGCCACATAAATCAAGATCCGTTGGAAAGATTTTTAGGGGCATTCAGAGCACATGGTCTGCGCAACATTATGCCAACTGCTTGTCCTTTTGTAAATTCTTACAAAGCTTTGTTAATTTTCAACATAACGTCACACAATGCAGTTGGAGCTAATTGTAAAAAAAGATAATGCAGAACTATTGCATTCTCTAAAAAAATTATTAACTGAAAACGTACCTCAACTAGACCCAATTAACTTTGAAATAAGTGATGAACATTTGTGTATAAGGGATGCTGATGTAAATAATTTAATTTTGAATCCCGAAAAAAAAGAAAAGTGCGCAGCAGTATCATACTGCAGTGGGTGCTTAATATATCTTTTATAAAACAAAGTGTATAAGGATTGTCAAACTTGCAAACAAGATTTGGAATCAGAGCAGATGAAAGATTTTCATCAATACATCAAAATAAAAGAGTATGACGAATCAAAAACTTGGTTTTGTTACCCAAGTCGTGAGGCGTTCGCATATTTTTTCATAGTGGAGAATATAGTGACAGATGTTTTAAAAACTAAATGTAATACAAAAAAAAATATGACTATTTAGAAGTCATAGTTACAATGCACATGAATTTCAATTTTGTAACTTGTCCTAGTCACAAGAGCATTTTGATAAAATTAATGCTTAAAAAAACAATTTTATTGTTTATTAATAAATGGTGCCAGGAAATTAATTACCTGCTATTAGGAAACTTTTTGGGATGAAAGTGATGAAATGAAAGTTGCAGCTCATAAATTATTATGTAAAACATAAATTACATTAAAATAAATAAAAATGTATATGATGAACGATACTTATTTTCCTTTCCTTTGTTCCCATTTATGTGAAAATTGCATAAACTATTGTTTTCAAGGTTTTTGTAGCCTTGAAAACAATAATTTATTAAAATATCATAAAAACTTGTAGGAGCTAGGTACCATGCAGGTTTATAGGTACTACCTATAAATTTACATATATTGTGGTGTAGCTTTAGTTCATGAAATGCCCACTAGATGGCAGTACATTCGTTACCTCGAGTTACATATCTATAAGGGTATGTTGATACTGCTGGTACAGCTAAGCACAGAGTACATTGAATATATGCTGCTAAGTAATCCAAGATAATTTATTTCGACGAACATTATTTCTCACCCGTGAGGTTAGCTTTATTTGAAATGAGGTTAAAACTACAAAAATATAAATATATACATTATTGTCGGGGGCTCATACACTATTTGCGAGGAGCCAAAAAAAGAAAAAACTGTTAGAGGAAAAAATAACTTCGCCTTTACATTATGGGCAATATGTGCTGCCATCTATCCACTATTAATAGTACTACATATTTAATTTTATACAAAGCATGTAGCAAATTAATGAGCTGCATTTTTGGCAAGGAGAGGAAAACGATTATGTATGTAAGATCACAGGACAGGTTAGATTCCTTACTTCTGCGAGCTTTTGTGAAACTGTCATTAACTTCTATTCTATTCTATTTTTAAAAAGAAGAATGGCTTCTCTTTTAGAATTTTGCCAATGTCTAGTCAGTCATGGGAGCTACACTTTTATTTATTTTCCAATGTTTAAGCATTTAACATGTCATTAACTTATCCTTTTGTATGTTGCTACTTTGATAGGACATGTGTTACGTCAATTTTGTCATTAAATGTTACCATTAATGTAAAACCTGCATCGGATATCGCCGATTAAATGTGTTTTGCAAGTGATTCCCTTTAATCATGACAATCATATGTTATATTCAAGTATTTCATTACGTTTCATAAAAAAAGTTGTCTGGTTTAATTTTTTTTCTGTCATTGCTCCTACATAGAGCGCAATTTACTCGATATAACAGTAGTGATAGTAAGGAAAATATTAAGCGTCTACGAAAATTAATCATATTATTTCATTGGTTGTTAACTATTAGATTTATGGAAAATAACTAAAGTGTCTTGTCACGAGCGATCGCAGCGGCTAGTTTTAATATCGACAGACGCCTGCATCTGTATTCGAAGAATAATATGTCTATACTTATTATCAATAAGTAAACAAATAGGTACATATATTTTGGATACATCCTCGAGTCGCGCGTGACTGGTTGAGATGTATATTATTTTGCAGTCGCCACTACAGAACAAGAAATACAATAGTAAAAATCTCGAAAATCGTTGAAAAATGCCTTATTGTGTTACTTTGAAATGCAAAAATGATAGTCGCACTTACAATATTGTTCTGGTGTTTCATATTATCGTTAAGTCTTGTTTAATTTAATTCAAACAAAAACATCCGAGTCGCGGCTGCGTTATTTGGTATGGTATATGACTAATTTGAATAAATAGGAACGCGTGCGAATCAGCCGCTAGCGATTAGCTGCTTAGTGGAAAATTTCTTTTATGTATTAGTACAGTCAATTCGGGTAACTTTGAATCGTGGTGTAACTTTGAACGTAGTTGCGTAAAAGATTTAAAAATTTATTTTATATATGGCAATCTTTTATTTTTAGTATTGAAACTGTGTAAATCGGAACAAAATTGTTAAACGAAAGTTATGAAAGAAAAAAGTAATGTTAAATTGTATTTTTTTAAACTTTCGCGGTTTTTTCTTGGCGAAAGTAGTTTGGTGTGATTTGTTGCTCAGTTTTAGAATCGGAATTAAATATATAAATCTGAATATTGACTGGTAAGTTTTGGTTTCCACACTTAAGTAGAGGTTTATATATCGCTTTTTTAAAGAATAATTAAATTTGGTTTTGTATTTACGCGTAAAACGAATTAGATTTTGACGACGTTACCAAACAGAGAAATTTGGGTAACTTTGAATGTGTTTGACTGTGTTTTTAGAGAAGAGAGTAGTCTGTTTCTAGGGAGAGTTCTAAAAGTTACTCCTTTGGAAATTACTGTCTCAGTGCTCCAAAAATACTTTTTAGGAGGTTGGTCTTGGCCCTCTAACGTTGAGACATGTCAAGTTAATAAAGCCGATATTGTGAATATTATAAAAGAGCAACAGCTATCTAGAAAAGGCGGCCGTATTTATATTGATGACGACATTTTATTCAAGGAGTGGGGTGAATAGATTTTTGTTATGTATTTGCTTTGCCTAAAATAATTGTTATAGGTTATTCATTTTGATCTCGTTTGATAGCTAAATAAGCGTAGAATTTATTATTAAACAGAAAATTTTCATTTTTATTCGCATTAATTAAAAAATCTAAAAAAAAAAACAAGTTTTTCATTTCAATTAAATTAGTTCGTCTCGTTTTATTATGGCAATACCAAGTCAAATGTCGTTTTTGAACGCACTGTCAGGAATATTTGGACAGATTCACATCTAAAAAATATGAATATGTCGTATAATCTTATACAAACTGTAAAATATCTAGAAAATATACGGTTTCCATATCGAAGGCTAATCTTATTCAAAGTTACCCAAAATTCAAGGCAACTTTGAATGTGACTTTTGGAGCAAATCTAGAACAGTTTTGTTGAATAATTACTAAATTCCTTCTATAAGAACGAAAAAAGGGCTTAAAAGAACACTATTCAGTTAATAAAGTAATTGTTAAGAAACATAATTAAATTTGAAATTATTAGAAAAACGCAAAAAATGTTCAAAGTTACCCGAATTGACTGTAACACAAATTCACAAATAATTATTAATAATAATAACGTATAGATGGCAGTGGCCTTATGCGTTCCATTTTCAAAGCACTTGGACAACGCTTCATGGTCTATGGTCGATCTTGGAATTACTTCTCTTACTTATCTATGGATCCTTACCCTTTGGCAGAGGGTTCTGAAAGTTTGCGTTATTATTAGAAATAGTTTATATTTACGTGTTCAAAGATCGTTTTATGAATTAGGTTACCATTCACAAACATGTCTTGGTTATTTGGGTACAGTACGAAACCTCCCCAGCCGCCTTCTGATGAACCTCCGGCTGAGAGTGGCGGTGCGCCTGCTACTTCAGGTTTGACTAAAGCTGAGAAGAAGACCATGGAAGCTTATCGGTTTGACTCCACTGCGCTCGAGAGAGCCGCCCAGGCCGCTAAGGAGCTGGAGAGATCACGTATGTAGTCAATAAACCAGCAACCAAACACGTTTCATAGTATTGCATAATGCGACCGCATAACCTAAACCGCACATTGTGACTTGATTCTCTTCTGATAAGAGCGATCTTAGCTAATCAACTTTATCTCTCCTCGGTTTTTATGGTTTTGCATATGATGTAGATTTTTTATTACATGCTGTAGGTGCTTTTGTATAAAATGTACATTATCTCAAGAGTAATATCATGTACTAGGTACACTTTTTTTATTATTTTCTGACACTATACATATGCTACAACCCATTGCTGGTCTTGGTCTCCTCTGAGACCCAGCATCTAAACCGTTTTTGTATTTACACAACCGTCTACTCCACATTCATAGTGTGCTGAATAAGGTTGTGATTTAAAATGTCCTCAGAGAGTTATGAAATTTTCCTTCATATATTTCGTAATATATAAAAAGGTTTAAAAAGAAATAATAGTAACTTCATAATAACGATAAAATTTATACCAGGCCATGCTAAAGAAGCCCTGGAGCTCAGTAAACTTCAGGAGAGCACACGGCAGCAAGAGCAGCTTGCTAAGATTAAGGAGTATGAGGCAGCCATAGAACAGTCCAAAGTAGAACAGAAGAAAGTTGACTATGAAGAGAGACGCAAAACACTTCAGGTAATCTTTAATTAATTGGTAATTATTAAGTCACATTAATTTTGTCCAAAATATGTTTTATGTAGATATTGGTTATTAGCTATAATAGAATTAATCATTATCATCCTTCAGGAAGAAACAAAACAGCATCAAATGCGCGCTCAATATCAAGATCAACTAGCTAAGAAACGCTATGAAGACCAGCTGCTACAACAACAAAAATCTCAAGAAGAAATTTTGAGAAAGTAAGTACTCCTGAATTGTTGACTTGCTTTTTCTCGACTCTAATATAATGGATGAGTAAAATCACAAGATAGAATCACAACATTTATGACTACTGGTGTTTGTTTCTGGGGCTTAACTGTCATGCTTGAAAGTCGGTCAGATGTTCATAATAAAATATCAAATCAAATGGAGAAAAGGAGTAGTGTTTCAAAATTAAACACAAAAAGGGTTTCAAAATGCATATTTTTAAAACACTTTCAGCATTTAATTTTTCAAGTTCAGAGTGGGTTTTCAATAATGTAGAATAGACATTCTGAATTTCAAATTGATTTAAAAATTAGACAATGAAGAGCTGACCTAGAGTAAACATTTTGTCAGCTGATTTTTCTTCACTGGTTACTGTTCCTGCGGTTAGTAGTAGTAGTCTGCAATTGTAAACAATTTTTGTTTGTCTAGGCAAGAAGAGAGTGTGGCCAAACAGGAGGCTTTGCGTCGAGCTACTATTGAACATGAAATGGAGCTCCGTGAGAAAAACAAGCTCAAGTCTATTGAGGCGGAAGCCAGGGCTCGTGCTAAAGCAGATCGGGACAACCGAGACATTAATTTGGAACAGATCAGAGTGAAAGCTGCTGAAAATAGAACCACTATTTTGGAGAGTATCAAGTATGTTTGCACTAGTTTCATAGTGTAATTTTCTTGTCTTTGCTTTATTGCTAGCAATTTCTGCATATAGTTCTATTTTGATATGATATGTTAGAAAACTTCTTTTATGGTAAACTATTTTTTGTTACATATAATTTTGTGATATTTGCGCGCTGGCACAAACTCTTAAAAAGTCGCTTCTCCGCGAAATAATAAGGTCGCATGTACTATGATTAATAATATCCAAAATTTTGTACTAAAAACAATATTGGGTACTTAAAATTCATGAGCAATTTCCTCAGAGGATGAATTTTAGCACTATGATTCTCTCAACCTTTTATTGCACTGTTCTTTCTATTGTGGCAAATGAACTTTCAATTCCACTCATTTTCTTTATGACATAGTTTTGTATTGACTTGTTTTCTTCATCACATTGTTTGGCAGAAAGTATCCTTTCTGGGAAGCAAAAATCTGATTCCCTTGCCTTGGATTTTTGGGATGAGTTACTGGATAAAAGAAAATAACATAACTTTTTGGCCAAAATTTTATTGAATAGCCACATTTTTTAAATTTTAATTGTAAACCCTTAGTTAACCCCGAATTTTATTATGTTTTTTATGTAGCACATAATAACATTTACCTTTTTGTAAGATTTTTTTAAAGAAGAATTTTTTAATTACAGAGAGGATCATCATTGGAATTTTAGTGAAATGCCCCAATATGTATTATATATTTTTATAGAAAACATGTTGATATAAAGTCACAAAATCCCGGAAACTCGTGAGGAATTAAATATTTACCAATATATTTCGTGTTTTTAATGCAGGACAGCAGGCACTGTAATAGGAATGGGACTTAATGCACTAGTTACAGACTGGGACAAAACTCTAGCAGCTGCGGGTGGCTTGTCTCTACTGGCATTAGGTGTTTACACAGCTAAGGGTGCCACGTCGGTCACTGCCCGTTTTATCGAAGCTCGAATTGGTATGACATTGTAATACAAGTGAAGTCAAGTTGTAAATAACTATTAAGTGAATACACTCTCAAGTTTTGCTTTGATATACTGACAAAAAGACAATTAGAAATACATTAAATTTAAACAAGATTTCTGCTTGCTGAAATAGAATACTTTTCAAGATTAAACATTGTAATCATACTATTATTTTTCAGGAAAACCCACACTTGTGAATGAAACTTCGAGATTTTCTTTACTTGAAGCGGTTAAACATCCCATACTAACATTTTCGAAAGCAATAAGCAGCTTCAAGAAGCCATCTGACGCATTGGCTGGGGTAGTATTGTCACCCATCCTGGAAAAAAGATTACGAGACATAGCCATAGCGACTAAAAATACTCGCATCAACAAAGGTTTTTATAGGAACTTGCTCATGTATGGACCACCTGGAACTGGTAAAACCCTGTTTTCAAAGGTAAACTAATAGCACACATTATTATCGTTCCATGTCTTGTGGTCTATTTCAATTTTGTTTTAATTTGTTCATAGAAATTAGCTAAGCATTCTGGAATGGACTATGCAATTTTAACGGGAGGCGATGTCGCACCTATGGGCAAAGATGCAGTAGCAGCTATCCACAAAGTATTTGACTGGGCAAATACAAGCAGAAGAGGTATAAATGAAGGTCGAAATTATTATTTGAATAGAAAAGTTTTAAATGTTTCTTATTACAAGGCTATTGTTGTAGGTGTACTCCTTTTTATTGACGAGGCTGACGCTTTCCTGCGGAAGCGGTCATCAGAGAGAATCAGCGAGCATCTAAGAGCTGCTCTCAACGCGTTCCTCTATCGCACCTCAGACCAAAGTACCCGCATCATGTTGGTGCTAGCTTCGAACACCCCACAACAGTTCGACTCTGCTATCAATGATCGACTTGACAAGATGATAGAATTTGGCTTGCCAGGGTTCGAAGAGCGCGAGCGTTTGATTCGTCTTTACTTTGACAAGTTTGTTCTGCAACCTGCAACTGAAGGAAAAAGGTAAATAATAACCACACATTATAAAAATTGATTAATTCAATGTAGAAAATGTTTCACGTTGATATGTTCTTGTTTTCAGGCGTCTCAGTGTGGATCAGTTTGACTACGGAGCTTTGTGCATAAATTTGGCCCATAGGACAGCTGGTATGTCTGGTCGAGCTTTGTCTAAGTTGGGCGTTGCCTGGCAAGCCGCCGCTTATGCCTCTGATGACGGTCGTCTCACTGAAAATATGTGTATTGAAATTTGCGACGATGCTATCAAGGATCATCGTCAGAAGGTAAATAAAGACTACTTATGTATCAGTAAATTTTACAAATGTTACTGTAAAACATTGAAAGTTGATTAGTTGCTGCTTGAAGTTGACTAACAATATGCTATCTGCTGGACATGAACTTATCTCATTTTGGTTTGATTTCAGATGGAATGGCTATCAGCAGAAGAGAAGTCACGCAGCATGATGCCTTACTTGCTAGATTTGCCACCCCTAGACCAAACAGAATCAGATCTGCAGAGACCTAAAATAATTGAAATTTCACCAGTTGCCAGTAATACCAACATGAAAACAGAGACAAAGCAAAAGAAAAAGGGAACTGCAAAAGAAATAGACATGGAAAAGTGACACTGCGTCAAAACTAATTGCGATCTAGACAAAAAATCAGATCTACCATCCGTAAGCTTCAAAAGTGATGCAATTAAAATTAACTGTGATACGAAACATAAATACATAGTTGACCTCAAAGTTTCCACAACAAAAAAATATATATCCTTGACTGAAAATGACATGGCAATATTGCGTAGACTGTCGCTAAGACTAATGAAGAAAGTGTCATAGTCGGTGTTATATAATCAGACTGCATTATTAAAATTCGGTTACACTGCCTTTAGTCTGTACTTGCATTCCTTTATAAAGAATTATACCTAATAGTAGATAGTGGTTTTATACAAATTAGAAATTATTTGCAAAATATTTATATGCTTTTTCAATAAATGGTCAGACTAAACGTTTTACAGATTTTTGTATCACATATATAAATGTAGGTCTTTAATTTAAAGTGAAGTAAGCTACAAAGCTTCCACTATCGTTAAGAATAGTTTAGTCGACTATTTTTCTTAAACTATGTTACGGGGTAGAATGGTAGGTTTTTACTAATGAGACCAAACTGCTTTTAAAGTAAAAAGTTAAATCGAGCTATTTGGCTTGGTTTTCTTTTTCATTGTATAAATCTATTAGCGATTGTTAAAGTTATGTAATAGTGATTGCAAGCTATGTGTGTATGCTGGAAAGGATGTGAAAAATAATTCGAATTTTACGTGTTACATTTATTTGTTCGACTTGCATCAAAAGGACTATTCAGGACATCCTTTGATCTAAGCAAAGCATGACGTGTAAAAGATTTGAATTTGTTTCAAATCACAATGTCACCAACTGATTTTACACTGTAAATTGTCAATAACGTTACTGTTATATTATTGCATGTAGTTTTTATTAGAGAATTGTTAACACAATATATTGTTTTATTTACCTTCTAAGTCGCTTATAATAACAATGTGTCAGACAACCACTAAACGCCTGGTCTCAAACTAGGGAATTCCCTGTAGTATGAGTACCAGAGCAACGGAGTTCACTTTGGGGCAGTTCCCAGAACACCCAGAACCAATTTAGAAAACTTGATTTCCCAATTTGATCCTACCGGGAATCGAACCCGGGGCCTTCTCACCAGCACCCACAGTATCAACCGTTGGGCCACCGTTGTTGTGAAATTTAAGTCTACCAAGTTATATCCTGCCACTGAGCACACCAAACAGACATTGATTTTTTTCTTTTATTGCAATATTTTGGTCAGCCCAAGTTTCTATTGAACCAATCTCTCTTAGCTATAACTTTTCATTCGAGTTACAAAATCGAATGAACCACATCCACCAACCAAGTGAAGATAATCGCCGTGCTAAAAGCAGTAATACCTGGTTTGAAAATGTACTCCTATTCGTTGTTTTTGAAGATTGATTGATCGTTTGATAATAACATGAAGGTGTTAGATATACTAATTTATCCATTTATAGAGTTGAGTATATATGTAACTAATAATGATAAAAAATTTAAGTCTGTTTCAACTATAACTTAACGCTTAAGCGTAAATTTACAACAACCAGTCATAGCATTATGTCCGCACTCTTCCCCCGTTTCAAGCTTGTTAAATTTAAATCTAAGAATCATCCTCTCGGTAATCTGCAGCAAAGTTTTAGGAAACTGTATGTAATGCAATTTCATCAAAAATAAGACAATATTATTATTATATTAAACATCTATTAGATAAATAAATAATACATTTGTAGTTTAAAGCGTTACATTTGTTCATAAATTTATTTTTAGTTGCTTGTTGCAGTGGATGTCTTGGAATGCAAGTGTTACATCTTTTGTCCCTTTGACTGTATAGAAATCAACGTATTAAAAATCAAATCCTGATAGCTTTTTGCTTATTGGCTGTGTATTTTTTCCTGTAGGGCTAGCACGACAGGGCGACTTGAGCGAGAGCGTCATAAAGCGCGAGATACTGTTATTCTCGTTTAGAGATGTCGCTCTCGCACAAGTCGCACCCTGAGGGGCTACTCTCCATCTCCGTCCGAAACATTTACTGTCAAATAAGTAATATTCGACATAATTAAAAGACAAGTATCCAGTATGAAGTTTCATTCGCATCACGCGTCTTTTCATTTGGTCAAGTATTGCTTATTTGGCACTACTTGTTTCGAAGGGACGTCAGACGGAGATCGAGAGTAGACCCCCAGATCTGCAATTCCGTTCGAAGTTGTCCCTAGATGTCATACCGTGACACCTATTCAAAAGTTTGTTACCGGAAACAAATAAACTGACTGAAACTACAGTACATTTTCAAGAGTTACATTTTTGACATGAATTTATTTTTAGGAGTATCTAATAATTTGTTACCTTTTTAGCTGACGGTTCTATAGCCAATGGTCAATAAAAAATAATAATAATGAGTGAAGCTACAAATCTTGAATATGCACAAGGCCAACTTACATGAAAACAATTGATTACAATTATAAACAATAGCTGAATTTATGTCTAATATTATATTCTATTTTTTAGCACTCTGCCTAACTAAATAAGAGTGCAGGTGACTAATTAGTATGTCAGTCACATATGTATTAAGAAACCTTACATACACAAGACTAAAATTGTTTATTGGATTATTTATAATAAGTAGTCACATGTTGAGCCTATCCATTTATTTATTATATAAAATATAACATACATTTGAATTTGTAGCATGTCCCATAACATTATATTTGAAATAAGTTGATTGATGAATTAAGTTGTTTGGTCATGTGTTCATCAGCACATAACCAAACAACTTTGAAACCAATTAACATCAATATTGCGGAAGAACTTCAATATGATATTTTGTCATTATAATCAAGCATTGTCTATATTTGAAGATGCAGATTTCTTCACGATGTATCATGGTGTATCCTTTCATCGTTCAAGCGAGAGATAACCAACAAACCTAAATTCATTGGATTCGAAGATTCCTAAGTAGCAGACTTCCCGATGGGAGTAAACCCTTCCCTGTATATAGGAGGCAAGTGTCTAGGCTATGATCGCTTGCTTATTAGACTGGTCATGTGTAAGAAACTACTTTATCAAACAAACCACCTGTGCACGTCTTCAAGTAACTCATTGAAATATGCCTTTACCTTACATGTTATGCTGTCGATATAACAACAGATATTCGCGTTTCTCATACCCTGGAGAACACTCCAGTTGTCATGATTTGGATATTATATAATATAAAATATTATGTATTTACATGTTCATCAATACAAATATCCAAATTATTTTTTAAATGAGCATAAAAATTACCACTACCCTGCATAAAACTTAGGTAAAGCTCATATAAGGCAACCTATAAGTAGACAAGATTTCATTTTTGCATCCTTGAGCGTAACCTTTATATCTTTGGCTGAACATCATAGAAAATGATATCAAAGCGCTAACACATATGAATACATTTTAAGCATATGACAAGTACGTTATTTACATAGGCAATTGGTGTTATATGAAGAACTTCGCTAATAGCATAATATTAACATTTTACTTAACCACTTTTAATAATAGTTGTAATCTAATTCAGAAATAACTTTGCTGGTTATTATTTATCATTATTTCATTAAGTATGTATATTGGTATATAATATAATTTAAGTATCTCAAGTTGACCACACAGCTTTATGTAACTTATAAAACTCACAAACTTATTTAAGACAAGAAAAGGATTTTATTTCAAAATTTGAAGTAAACTAATCAGTTGTAACTTTCTACAAGGTCAGTTTAAGCAATATATCTAACTACATTTACTGTACAGCCATCACAATGCAATGCATTTATCCATACATTTTAGTTGGTCTTCGAGCCTGTACAGCATGAGGACTGTACAGGAGCCTCATCGTCGACAACTAGTACTCTCTGTGTTCTATTTAAATCAGTTTGAGAGTTTTGTTCAAACCGTTCAACCATTTCTTGGGTCAACTCTAAGAATAGCTCTTCCACTCCTTGATTTAGTTTAGCCGATGTATAGAAGTGTTTTGCTCCAACCATGTTAGCATAACTGTAAACAAACATTGACATTGTAAAACACTGTTCCGTACTGTACAATATTATAGTGATTTATTTATTAATAACTATTAAGTAATTATATAAAGTAATTTTTTTTTTTTTTTTTTTTTATACATGACAGGCAAATGACTCCACTCCACCTGATGTTAAGTGGTTAAAATTGGTACAAAATTTAATCTATTTACATTGCACATAATTGTTTTTTATAATTACTTTTGCAACATGCGATTGGTCCATGAACTATGAGCAGTTATTTTGTTGTGATCTATTTGGCGTGTTAGGCACTCCTGCCCTGCAGGCTGCCTTCATCTTCCCAATTTCTCCTACCTTTTGTTCCACATGTGGCGCCTCTTTAATCATATGTTACTTACTGTATATATGTCTATACCTTTTAACTGTTCTATTTCCAAGAGAATAAACAAATGTGTGTATATTACTGCAAGTTAATTACCTCTCTGCTTCTTCAAGTGGTACTGTCCGTTCATGTTCCAAGTCAATCTTATTTCCAGCAATAATAAGCACTATTTCTGATCCCAACATTTTTCTTAGCTCTTTTACCCAATTTTTTACCTGTGAAAGAAATGTTTACAAAATCAAAATACCCTATAAATAGCTTACCAATGTTACTCACAAATCATAAATGCAGCTACATTTACCTTTCCAAAGGAATCTTCATCAGTGATGTCATACACCAGAATAGCCCCATTCGAGTTTCTGTAGTATATGGGCCCAAGAGCATGAAACTTTTCCTGGCCAGCTGTATCCCATATTGCCAGATTGATACGCTTGCCATTTATGTTTATTTTCTTGTTTAGGAATGTTGCCTAAAATCACAATATTTTGATAAATAATGTAATCCTACATAGTTGAACAATTATGAATTAATGTGTAAAGCACTATAAAAAATTGAACTATATGTTATTAAGATTAATTTTCAATACAACAACACATTCTGGGTGTTGCTGGGGCTGCCATGCTTCTGAAACATCTAAAGCATGTTTGTGGAAGTGCATACAGACTTAAGCGCAGGAGGAAAAGCCCAACAGCCGACTTTCACCCATTGGTAGTAACATAGTGTTCTTAATGTTTAATTGTTTTTGTGTTGCTGTTTGTATTGTGTAGATACATGTCAATATTTTATAATTTACTAACAATCTACAGATCTGGTTCCCAAACAAATTATATCAAAAAGTGACAAATTAGATATAGCAGTGTTGATGATAACATTGTGTACATTGTACGATATAATATTTGATGATTTCGAGGGGCCCAGTGGTTTCAAAAGTTTCAATTATTGGGAAGACCAATTTGGCAAGTGAATTTTTCTTTATTGGTTCTGGTCTGGGTGTTCTAGACGGTGCCCAAGTATGAATTCTTCTTCTAACTTAAGAATTCGCTGTATTATAAATACAGCGAATTCTTAAGTTTGAGACCAGGTAATTGGTACCAATAGTGGGCATATTGTTTAAATTATAGCATTTATTATATACGTATCGCTATTTGTACCCTGCACAAGGCCTAACATCATCAAAGTGAAAACAAAGAAATTTTTAACACTACAAGAACTATATATATAGGTTTTTTACGCTTTATGTCCAATAGATAAGATAACAAAGTCTTTGCTGTACCTGTAATGTGGTCAGATGCTTGTCGTTGAATTTATCTTCAATATAACGCAGTAACAAAGAAGTTTTTCCGACACACCCCTCGCCCAACAGGACAACTTTGAAATTGTATGTAGCGTTGGGGCCCGCAGCAGCAGCACTCATATTTGTCATATTTACGAAGCACCACTATGAATGCGTAGAAAATATGATTTGCCTATTTCTTTGATGCGTGGAGTCAAAACATAAAACAGCTGATGTTGGATTCACATAACGCTTATAGGACCGCTTTGATACAGTATTTACAGCGCAATTATTATTTTTGAACAAAGCAATATTTGTTATTATCTTAAAAGTCCTAAAACGTGCATTTATAAAGCTTGTAGAATGAGTTAATTGTGAAAAACCAATTTGCAATCGATGTAAGTATGAAATCGAAGTTGACAATGAGCAAATGAGCAACAAGATTACTCATAGACAAAAAATAGATACGATTGTATCCATAGAGATTTTTTTTTTAAATTTATTAAGGCTTTGGCAAAGCCAACAGCCTAAACATGAAGTTTAATTATGTCTCTGTAAATATGGCCGCCACAAAGAGGATAGGCAATTTGAGGCGGCGTGCTTGGATTGACTCGGGATTCCTTAAAACGGGCCGATACGGGTATTTTAGTTCAAGATTCGTATAATTTCGCGTTTTAATCTTCCATTAAGGCACAATAGCACTATCCTATTCCACTTTAAACTAGATTTCACAAAATAATTGAAAGTCAAAATAAAAACGACACTTTTCCCTCCAAAAGGTCCAGAGCGAATCGTATCCATAGAGACTATTTCAAACCGAGATGGTTTTATCTTAGAGGATGGAAAAAAATAAAGTTTTTACCCGATAAATATCCAATAAATACCCGTTTTTACTGGGTATTTATCCTAAAATATGAATAAATATTTTTTTTGTGTTTTTTACAATAAAATTCATTAGAATTATATAATTTTTTATTAAATAATTACGTGCGATTACTTCTCGTTTTGCCATTGTTTTATGTAAGGGCGCTCCCTCACCTGCGAGCATTCGCTTGTAAACATTAGTTTTTGAGCATTACATTATAAACTACCTCCTTCACCGGTAGCATTCGCATGAAAAGATTCGATTAGGTTGCAATTCCACCAGAGATGTGCGAGTTAGCAAGGCGTGCGTGTGAGTGCCTCTGTGAGTCCGCGAGTGCCCGCGAGAGCCCGCGAGTGCCTTTGAGTGCCCACGAGTGCTTTTAAGTGCCTGTGAGAGACAGGAGTGCTTTTTATTGCCTTTAAGTCCTTTTGAGTGCCAGCGAGTGCTTTTGAGTGCCCGCTATTGCCTTTGAGTACTAGCGAGTGCCTTTGAGTGCTTTAGAGTGCTATTGAGTGCCTATGAGTGCCAAAGACTGACTTTGAGTACTAACGAGTGCCTTTGAGTACTAGCGAGTGCTATTGAGAGCCTTTGAGTGCCAACGAGTGCCGTTGTGTGCCTCTAAGTGCCCGCAAGTGCCTTCGAGTACTAGCGAGTGCTTTTGAGTGCCTTTGAGTGCCGGCGAGTGTCTTTGAGTACTAGCGAGTGCTTTGAATTGAATCTTCTTTCGCTTTCTCATTTTGCTTCGTAACACGGTCACTCTCTGTTTGACCGCGATAGCGGACAGAACTACTAAATCAAATTGTCTAATTTTTTTTTTTCAAGTTTAATCGTAATACAATCAATGTAAATCTTGTATCTAGCATAATGAGCGAATAACAGTCTATCCAATATCTGTAATTCAACATAATACAACCCGATAAGGATTTATTTACTTTACCTTTCGTTTTAAATTACTTCTTTTAATAACTTTGTGGACCGGAAGTTTCCTGTTTTACTGCCGTGATCCTGATCATGGTTGTTAGGGTTACAACCCTTTCAAGCGAGCGCCATTTGAGTGCCTTTGAGTGCTTTTGAGTGCTTTTGAGTGCCAAAGACTGTCTGTGAGTACTAACGAGTGCCTTTGAGAACTAGTGAGTGCTATTGCGAGCCTTTGAGTGCCGTTGACTGCTTCTAAGCGTCCGTGAGTGCGTTCGAGTGCCTTTGAGTACTAGCGAGTGCGTTTGAGTGCCCGCGAGTGCCTTTGAGTGTCAGCGAGTGCCTTTGGGTGCCTGTGAGTACTGTCGAGTGCATTTAAGTACTAGCGAGTACTTTTGAGTGCCTACGAGTGCCTTTGAGTGCCGGTGAGTGCCTTTGAATGTCTTTGAGTGCCAGTGAGTGCCTTTGAGTGCTAGCCAGTGCTTTTGGGTGCCTTTCAGTACCTTTGGGTGCCCAGGAGTGCTTGCGAGTGCCTCTGAGAGTTTTTGAGTGACTTTGAGTACTAGCGAGTGCTTTGAGTGCCTTTGAACGCCTCTGAGTGCCTTTGAGTGCCAGCGAGCACTTTTGGGTGCATTTGAGTGCCTTTGAGTGACCGGGTGTACCCGCGAGTACCTTTGAGTGCTTTTGAGTGCCTGTGAGTGTCTTTTACAGTACGCGAGTGCCTTTGAGTGCCAGCGACTGCTTTTCAGTGCCTTTGAGAGCCCGGGAGTGCCCGCGAGTGCCTTTGGGTGCCCGCGAGTGCCTTTGAGTGCCTTTGAGTCCTTTTGAGTACCTTTGAGTGCCAACGTGTACTTTTGGGTGCATTTGAGTGCCTTTGAGTGACCGGTAGCGCCCGCGAGTGCCTTTGAGTGCTTTTGAGTGCTTTTGAGTGCCAGCGCGTACATTTGGGTGCATTTGAGTGCCTTTGAGTGCCTTGGATGCCTTTCAGTGCCTTTAAGTGCCAGCGAGTACTTTTGGGTGCATTTGAGCGCCTTTGAGTGCCTTTGAGTGCTTTTGAGTGCCTCTCAGTGCCCGCGAGTGATGCGCTCAAAGGCACGCAAAAGTAAACAAAGGCACTCGCGGGCTCTCATAGGCACTCACTGGCACTCAAAGGCGCTCAAAAGCACACAAAAGCTCTCACGAGCACACAAAGGCACTCGCTGGCACTCAAAGGCACTCGCGGGCATTCGTTGGCACTGGGAGGTACTCAAAGGCACGCAAAGGTATTCGCGGGCACTCAAAGGTACTGAAAGGTACTCAAAGGCACGCAAAGGTACTGGCTGTCACTCAAAAGCACTCGCTGGCATTCAATGGCACTCAAAAGCACTCAAAGGCACTCAAGGGCACTCAAAGGCACTCGCTAGATATATATGTCTACCTATAGCCTACTTGATTCAGTACGAGTTAGTTTCGCCCGTGGGGACTAGAAGGTGCTATTTTAATGAAAACCACAAGATGGCTATTACTATGACTTTAGTACATACTTATACTCATCTATGAACTGATGCGAAGTGCGCGGACTGCGAACCTTATCTAAGGCGCGGAGTTGCGGACACAATTCTCCTAATCTTTCGCACTCATGTAAATTAGTCGGTAGCGAATTTAGGTTTTGGCAAAATAGAGGCCAAGTGATTTTGTATTAAATTTCCTTTGTATTAGAATTAATTATCGTTTAAGTATTTCCAATGAAGTCTGTACAGTTTTTAAAAATAAAATATTGAACAACCAAAATCCCTTATATTCTATAATATACGAAGCTGAACAACTGTACAATAACGGACTAACTTTGTAATTTGAAAAAAAAAAAACATGCAAAATGTTAAACAGCTGTTTAATGTTGTGTATAGAGATTTTTTTTAACAAACTACGCATTTAAAAAATAATAAGATTCACGCAAAAATACACGGATTTGCGGTACTTAAGCGTATTCTTTTTATCACTGCGTATAGAAAAAAAGATACAACAAGCAATATACTATACGTACATGCTACTAAATTGTATCAATGTTTACAATGAAGCTTAAAAATATACTTTGTTTTACTATATAAATAATAAACCACGATTAAAAATATTTATCCACGTTTTTGGATAAATATCGAGTAAAAATGGATAAATATGGATATTTATCCATATTTATCTTTCTACTGAGTATTTATCCCAATGGTATTTATCCATGACCCATCTCTATTTCAAACTATATACAGTTGGGTAATTTTCAGAAAAATTTGAATACGGAAATTTTTCCCGGAAAATTCCCGAAAAATTGGAAATATTAAAAAATATAATTTCGAAGATCTTTAGGGTCGTATTCTAGAACTCTACTTAATGCTCGAGTCAGGATTGCAATTGAAACACAAGCACTGGAAATACGACACTAATGGCAGGGACTTGAGTATGATTTCGAGTGCTGTAAAAACCATACTCAAATCCTGACTTGAGCATTGAGTAGAGTTCTAGAATACGACCCTTAAAGCCGTATTCTAGAACTCTACTCAATGCTCAAGTCAGGATTTGAGCATGATTCAAAGCACTCGAAATCATACTCAAGTCTCTGCCATTACAGTCGTATTTCCAGTGCTCAGATCCTGACTTGAGCATTGAGTAGAGTTCTGGAATACGACCCTATTATGTTGTAAGCTTTAAAAACATCTTTTCAATTTTAAAATAAACTCGTGTAGCCAAAAGCCACTTAGAAGATAAACGAGATTTAAAATGATTTCACAACAGCAAAAAACCTTTTTGTTGTTGAAGCAACCACGCTATCGCCCTTAGAGGATGGAAAAAAATATAGTCTAAGCTATCGCCACCTCTTGTTGGGTCCATCGTTATAGTCTAAGCTATCGCCACCTCTTGTTGGGTCCATCGTTTTCGTTCGGTAACTTCTACTTTTGACAATTTTAAAATCTTAAATTTTTATTGAATTGATTATTCAATAATTTTTTGTGAAATTACTCCACTAGTTTGTTATAATTATTAATATTAGGGGTTAAAGTATGAAATTGCCGTTTTATTGCAATAGGTTCTTTGAATTTTCATAGAATCTTCATGGTTTGAGGTTTTCGAATGAAACTTTTTTCAAATGGTTTCTGTGATTTTTTTTTTTTTAATTTGAAACATTTGAATATCGACTTTCAATTGTTTTTGTTATTCAATTTAGACAAGAAAGATGGATACTGCGAAAATTCGAGTGATTTTTGAATACGAGTTCCGACGCGGAACTAACGCGGCAGAAACAGCCCGCAATATCAATGCTGCGTTTGGAGAGGGGTCTACTAATGAACGCACCGTGCGATTTTGGTTTAAACGCTTTCGTGATGGAAATTTCGACTTAAAGAACGAGTCACGAGGAAGACCGCACCGAAGACACAGGTGAATAACGATGAATTAAGAGAGATAGTGGAAGCCGATCCTAGTCAAACTACCCAGGAATTAGCGGCATGGTTTAACGTTACCTTACCCACAATATTGACTCACTTGCGTCAAATCAATAAAATAAAAAAATAAGAAAAATGTGTGCCTCATGATTTGACTGATCTGCAGAAAGAAACGCGTGTTGAAACTTGTGTTGCCTTGTTGAACCGGTACAGAAATGAAGGAATATTGGATCGAATTGTAACATGTGATGAAAAGTGGATTCTTTATGATAACCGGAAAAGAAAAATGCAATGGCTGACCCCAGGTCAAATGCCACAACAGTGTCCTAAAGCAAAACTTACCAATAAAAAGGTAATGGTAACTGTTTGGTGGTCTCAGCATGGTGTTATTCACTATAGTTTTCTCCGATCTGGTCAAGCAATAACGGCAGATGTCTATTGTGCCGAACTCCGAACCATGTTGACAAAACTAGCAGTAAAACAGCCCCGACTCATGAATCGATCTTCACCATTATTGCTCCACGACAACGCGAGACCTCACACAGCACGAGAAACCATTTTGACCCTTCAGGAACTGTAGTTAGAAACCATTCGTCATCCTCCGTATTCACCAGACCTTGCTCCAACGGACTACCATTTTTTCGTGATTTGGACAAGAAGTTTTCTTCCCAGGAGGCAGTACAAAATGCTTTCACACAGTTTGTGCAGTCTAGATCGTCGGAGTTCTATCGCAAAGGCATTAATAACCTTCCCATTAGATGGCAGCAATGTATAGATAATAATGGCAACTATTTTGATTAAATAAATTTGTTAAAAATTTTAAAAATAAACAATTTAGATTTTCAGTACAAATCGGCAATTTCATACTTTAACCCCTATATAAAACATTAAACTGAAATACTGTCTGCCGTCTGTCAAAAATGATGGAATTGACAAAATGTGATGGTACTTGGTACTTGGTGCAACGGGCTGGTATCCGCAACTCGACGACAAAGCGCCTATTTTGCGTGTGGTGGGTGCAGGGTCCTATTCGTGCCACCCAAGCTCCTCCAGGAATCTCAGCAGCCTCCTTGGTTTGCTGAAAACTTCGGGGAGCGACCTTGGCTCTCCAAGGTATTTTGCCCTGTAGTTGGCCACGCCGGAGCACTGAAGTAGGATGTGCGCAGCCGTTTCCTCCCCCTCCATGCACGCTCTGCATAGAGGGCTGTCTGTGATACCTAAATTGAAAAGGTGTTTATTGTATGGACCATGACCCGTTAGGGCGGCAGTTAGAGTGCGAAGCTCTTGCCTTTTAAGTTTAATTAGTATTCGAGATAGACTGGCGTTGAGCGTTGGGAGTGCTTCCCTCGCCTGTCTACAAACCGTAAGGGTGGTCCATGTATTATTATGTAAAGATTTTGTACCTTTGTGTATAGTTGTTCTGGACCATTGGCAGGGGAGGGACACTATCGGTTCTGGTCCTACAGCGTCCGTCTCCGACCCTTTCCTGGCTAGTTCATCTGCTGCGTCGTTGCCACGTGAGCCGCTGTGTCCTTTAGTCCACTGAAGAGTTACGTGGTTTTGTATACATACCTCCATGAGTGCTTGATGTCATTCGTAAATGAGCCCTGAGTTTATGTCATAGCTATTCAGTGCTTGAAGTACTGACATACTGTCGGAGAGTATTCGAATGGAGTAGTTCTTTACTCTTCTCGCTATGATTGCTTCTGCCGCCAACTTGATGCCCATGCATTCAGCCTGGAATACTGTGTTGTGGTCACCAAGCGGTGCTGATATCCTGATATTGAGGTCTTCTGAGAATACCCCAGTACCTGTTCCTGAGTTTGTTTTAGATCCATCTGTGAAGACTCGGACCTCTCTGGGGTTTAGTCCTTCGTTGGGATCTTCAAATAATTGTATCTTGTATTTCTTGTCAAAGATGTATTGTTTTGGGATCCTATCCACAACCGCCTCCAGTAGCGGTTCCTCATTGACAATCTTGTAGAGGATTTCTGTATGTGGGGTCCTCATGTGCTTCCAGAGGCCGGCTCTGTTTAGACGCACTGCTGTTGACGCCGCTTCCTGTCTGATGAACAGTGGGAGGGGTCGAAGGTCCAGCATCGCTTCGAGGGCCGCAGTTGGAGTCGTCCTCATGCAGCCGGTCGTCGCCATGCAAGCGAGTCTTTGGAATTTGTCCAGCTTGTCGGTTGCGGTCGTCAGCTTGGTTCGTGGCCACCATACCACCACGCCGTAACTGATCATGGGTCTTATCACCGCAGTGTAGAGCCATAGTGTTAACTTGGGTGAAAGTCCCCATTGTTTACCCACCATTCTATGGCACTGCCAGAAGGTGATAGTAGCTTTTTTAATTTTGTTGTCCAGATGTTTGTTCCAGTTCAACTTGTTGTCCAGTATTACTCTCAAGTACTTGACTTCGGTTGATATCTGTAGTTCTGTGCTGAAGAGTTTGGGTAATCGGTAGTTACCTAGTAGTCGTTTGTTGGTAAACATTACTAGTTCCGTCTTTGTTGGATTTACCGATAGTTCATATGCTCTGCACCATCTTTCCACAATTCGGAGAGCCGCTGGTGTAATGTCGCAGAGTGTATTGGCATAGTTTCCTGTTACCAGTATAGCTATGTCATCAGCATATCCTATTGTATAGAAATGTTCTTTGTTGAGTTTAATGATAAGGTCATTTACGACCATGTTCCACAGCAGAGGCGACAAAACCCCTCCTTGAGGGCACCCCTTCGCTACTATGGCCCATGGGGTCTCATTTGCTGTTGTTTTTATTGTTTTTTGTTTCAGCATGTTGCTAATCCAGCTAATTAGCACTTCATCTACATTGTGTCTTCTCATTGCTGATTGTATGCTGGAGAAGTTGGTTTTATCGAAGGCTCCTTCAATATCTATAAAGGTGCCTAGGCAGATTGCTTTGTCTTTAAGGGCCACTTCTATCTTGCCCACAACGGCATGTAGGGCCGATTCAGTGGATTTGCCTTGGCTGTATGCATGTTGGTTGCCGTGTAATGGAATGTTCTTAAGCGCTCCATCCCTCAGTTCTCTGTCACATAACCTTTCTAATGTCTTTAAGAAGAACGATGTGAGGCTGATTGGTCTGAAGGACTTCGCGTCAGTGTAGTCGGGTTTTCCTGGTTTCGGTATAAATATGACTTTTACCTCTCGCCAGCTCTGGGGCACATAGCTGAATGCTAGACAGGCCCGAAAGATGTTGACCAGGTGCTGGACCAGTGTGTTCCCGTCCCATTGTAGGAGTGCCGGGAATACTCCATCTTGGCTCGGAGCTTTGTATGGTTCAAAGGTGTTCACTGCCCACTTTGTCTTTTCGTATGTCACTACTTGTTCACTTTAACCCCTATTACAAAGATCGAACACGCAGAAAAAATCCTTCAATCCGGCCGGGTCGAAGGATTTTTTCTGAGTGTTCGATCCGGCCGGATCAAAGGATTTTTTCTGAGTGTTCGAACTTTGTATTAATAATTATAACAAACTTTAAAATCCTTTATTTTCCCGCATTTAATGTTGGCACGTGGCACAAAATAAAGGCAAAATATTTATTTTTTTAGAAAAATTTATTTTTTTCAAAGTGGACTTTTTTTATGACTTTTTTATGACCCAACACTACTCAAAGCGCTCCTTTTTTCCCCGGATATTTTTGCAATGTTTTTCCTTTAATCTCTGCTCTTCCACACTTGATGTTGATACCTGTCAGACAAGTAATGATTTTGTTGGAGGTTTTTTGCTGTTGTGAAATTATTTTAAATCTCATTTTTCTGTAAGTGGCTATTAGCTATACAAGTTTATTTTATAATCCACACTATATGTTTAGAACTTCAATAGATATTTCTAAACGTAGAACTTGTGGTAGAACAAATTAATAAGAGCCTTAAATATATAAAACTTCAAAAGATATTTCTAAACATAGAACACAATAAGAGCCTTCTAAATAATATTTTCAAATTTTTTCAAATTTTCGGGATGAACTTTCCATCATTTGAAATTTTTCGGAAAATTACCCAGCGGTAGATACCACGGACCACGGTCAAATTCTAATGATTAATGCATAAGGATTCTAATAAATAAATAATAAGTAACACACACATTCAACATAGCCCCGCACTAGGGAAACCCTGTGTCGCGGGTGCCATGGACACACACATAGACAACCACAAATTACACTCAAACTCACGAGAGAAATAAATGTAAGCCATACAAACATTTCTCCCGGCCCGGGAATCGAACCTGTGACCTCTGCGTGGCAGTCCGGCATGGTAACCGTTCGGCCACGGAGGCAGTTGAGTTAGGTCGTGGTCAAGACAATAACCTCTACCTCTGTTCTAAATTGTTTGTAATTAGTCACCACAGGCAATGTTTTGGCGCTTAAATTTGAATTAATAAGAATTCATTACGGTGAAGTTCAGTCAGTGTACCTACGTCCCAAATTAAGAATAATCTCAGTACAGAGTACTAAAAAAACCGACCTCAAAAGTACGTGGAATTACGTCTATTTGCTAAGTTTCATTGAAATATCCCCTATTTCGCCACCACACAGGACTTGATACTGGAGATAATAAAAATAGGTTCTCACTACGACACTACTCAAAGTATATCGAGAGAAAAACGCCTTGAATTGGAGAAATAGCAAAATCAACTAAATAATTGCTAAAAGTAATTGCTCCTAAATTAAAGTTAGGCGCTATTTATAAAATGAATCTTCATGCGTGAATAGCCACCCTTTGAGGTGGATGTTTTTCTTCAAAATGAAATGGGACCACTATGGAAATACCCCATTCCAACAAAAAAAGAATCATGAAAATCGGTTCACAAATACCGGAGTTACCGCGTAACATACATACAAAAAAAAGAAAAAAAAAGAAAAAAAGAACATACAGTCGAATTGAGAACCTCCTCCTTTTTTGAAGTCGGTTAAAAAAAGAAAGAAACGAAGTCGTAACCACAGTCTTAATGACTATCTTTTTTGGGAAAATATTTAAAATATTTCATTGTATAATAAGTACGGTCGTGTTTATAGTACTATGTACTATACTAACGGCTGATTTACATTGAAACAGTATTTGGTGCCAGTACCACGGGCCTATTCCACAAGTCTCTACCAGCTCTGCTCTCTGGTGGGGACAAGTGGATTTTTTTCCACTCTTCCCTACCACACTGTCACTGTATGTATGTACCAATAAGTCTCTTGACGTGTATAGTCAGTGAACATAAATAGTATAATGTCCCTAGACTATGGAAACCAATAATATCATTGTGTATAGTACAGTTCCGACAAAAATATCTAATTATAATTCCATAGTATAATATCATTTTGATAGATAATTGTAGCTGGTGGATATAAGATCTCTTTCACGACACGACAAAATAATCAAGAAACATGTAACTGTCAATACGAACCTGAAGTTTTGGCGACTTTCAGAATCAGAATCAGAATCGTTTATTGTTTGAACTGGTAAAGATGATGTTACATGTAATTTGAGTACAACAGTACTTTGCCATTTTTATGTATAATTTTTATAATAATATTGACGCTGGCTTAAACTTCGTGGCCGTCAAGAAAAGGGAACGAACATGCATAATCCAGGACAAAGCAGTACAAGATTTACAAATGCAGCTGATGAGCGGGGACATTAATATTAGGCTATATTTGGAAATATTACGTTAAATTATCGTTTATTCCCAGTAGTTACATTTTTGTGGGCCACATGCGTGCCATATTCGCAGACTAGATTGTATGAAAATTTAAAAGTGGCACGGCTGCCATGCCTCAGAAGCTCTGTAGACGCACTTCTGCAGTGTTTCTGTCAGTGTCTAATTTGAAGGCGCCCTGAGCAGGTAATAAATACCATATTTTTAAATAAACAGTTGTATTTTTCATTGCCATAGTTTTATTTTCGACTGTACTTATTAATAGAAACGGTTAGGTAGGGATAAGTGAAAATGAAATTCCACTTATCCCAACCAGTGAAGGTGTAGTATGGAAGAGTGGAAAAAAAAACCACTTGTTCCCACCAGGGGGGCCGCTGATAGGGACTAGTGGAATAGGCTGTGCCACAGGCACAGAGCAGTAGTAGCCTAATAGGAGAACAGTTTCTTTTGTAGGAGAATAGTTTCTTAAGTACATGGTTCGAAAAAGGTATGTTTAAGGTCTGCTACTTAATTATCATACTTGTTTTATTTTGCAAACGCATGTTCTCCAATTACACCAGTGCCATTTTAGCTCCTGGGTGATGAAATATGCTTGTGTAATAACATTCAAATATAACTCAGACGACCATTCTTTTAAAGTTTATCATCAAATATCCGAGTGTCCGGCCCGAAGCTATAATTACCATCGCCAATTCTTTTAAAGTGCGCATCCCTAAATAGTGCGAAAGTACCAGAGTCGACGTATTCGCTCGCAATTTACATAAGCATTTAATAACTCTAACTTTGGTTTAAAAATTTTCTAATTCCCGTTCCCCTATTTATGAATTACGTTTTTCAAGGAAATGTGTTGTCGCTTATTGAAATAAAAGAGCTAAAAGGTCTTTATGTATTACGATATTCGAGTGTTTCCCATCTCTTCCAGTTTTCCAAATTTTGAAGGAAATGGTCAGCGTTCTAAGTAGCGTAGTATAAATTACCGTAGGTTTTCTAATCACCGTAGTATTAAAATATTAAAAAGTTTTAAATATTACGTACTATTTCGTATCAGTATAAAGCATATTCAAACATATTATGATACAATCCCGACTTCTAGATAATTACACCTTACAATCAAACAATCAAAACAAATGATAAAAAAAAAAAGGAAAGTTTGGAAAAAAATATATTTGCGGGACATCAGCACTGATAACGTTTAAAAAATAATCCGTTTTTATATCAGCGATTGAAAGAGAAGGAAAAAGAGAGATATGAGTAAATATAAGTAATTGTTACCAGTTACTCCACCCCTGATGAAGACTAAAACTATAAAATACGCGAGTAAGTCCCGTTACTTTTATACTATAATTGTTACCAGTTAAATTATTGTAAAAAAATTACAAAATATATCTAATCTAAAAACATGGATGAATAACCTAATATTGTTTTCAGCAGTCTTCTGCCTTTGAAACTCTGCTATTAAATTAAAAAACATACGTCTATTTCAAATAGTCTTGTATTTACAGAGACTGTCCCCAATACCCACATCTGCGCGTGATCTACGCCATAGGAAGCGCAGATACACTTGTACAGGATCAAGTGCACATCACGCTTCACACTTAAGATTTAAATCCAATTCTATGCCGCTCACGATAAGAACGGTCCAAAGTACAAAGTGTCAAGCTTGATGTGTTGTGGACTGCACCTGCTTTGTAAGTAAGGAGGAAATTGTATCTATTCTTGTCAGTTGAAAATCTTATTGTTATTGAAAAGGAAAAAGCAGCTTTATTTCTTACCAACGTATAATTTTTAATTTTAGATTCGTAATTAAATAACTCCTAACGTCTGCTTTCTTTCTTCGATGTAATGCTGTTGGGTTAGAAAACTAACTTCGTGTCACTTGTGAAGACACGTTTTGAAACGATTTTCTATAAGAATACCCAAAGTATTTATCGCTATCAGGTCGGTAACCAATTTGAGATAAAAAATCCAAAACTTTACTAGAAGAAAATGTAGAGGATGTAATTTCTACTGATTCGCTTTCGTCGCTTAAATTCGTCGATTCCATTTGAGACAAATTTATGGCTTCAAGTAAATTATTTGCGGCTTGTTGTTCAATGAACTCCGTATAGGTTGTGTTGTCTTGATCTTCGTTTACAAGAGTTTCTGTTTTAGGTATGACCACTGTCGTGGTTGCTTCCTGTGATCTGTTGTGTGGCTCTGGCGGTGGTTTAATAATGTTTGCCCGTTGGCTGTTTAAGAATATATTCTTCGTGGCGGTGTCGTTATACTTATTTTTATTTATAGCCTCAAGAGCCGAAGGTTGCTTAACAAGAAATTCAATCTGTGTATTATTCTTATTTTTATTCTCTTTTTGTCGAGTCAGGTTTCGTATTACTGACCGAATCCATAGCACAGCTGGTTCTATGGCCATAAAATAACTTTGTTCGTTGATACACATCGATTTGTCCACAAAACCTGATAAACCGACTATTTTTCCTTCAATCAGCAGTGGTATGCCTTGTTGGTGATGGTAAGCATTCGACAAGTTGAAAGATTTGTTCACTGTACATACAATATATCCCATCGAACTCATAGACGTGCCTTTGCAGCACTGTTGTACTATGGTTCTCATCAGTTTCAACCTTAGGTTGTCGAATACAGGAAAGAAACCTGTACGTCCACCTAAAACCTCAGTTTGCAAAGCACTCAATTTCAAATGGGGTCTCTCGGTTTTGGGGTCGTCTATCACGTGTACTAGAGCTACATTATTACGATTTATTATATTCCTCGAGCCTGTCAATACGCAGTTCCGGTTATAAGAATGCTTGTAAAAGCGCTTAATTGTAACAATTGTTGTGTTTCCTAATATCACCACTTTACAGTTTTCGGCGCAATAAGCCGATGTAATAATGATATAAGGCAATATAAATGAACCTATGCAACAATCATTCGGGTATGGATCGCACTTACAACAACTAAAATGTGCAATAGTATCCGGAGATATAGTTAGACCGACGTCAACTCTTTGTAATAGCAGCAGAATAATAATGGTTTCGAACATATCCACTGAATACTTTTATCAATTTGTTTGACTACATTTGTGTACGAATTGAAACCCATAGTTCATATCGTAATAAGTACCTACAAAGAAACTTCCCTTTTCGTTTTTATATTATAACCAATAAACTTTGGTAGGTATATATTTCTCGAGAACATAAATAAATTGGTTTATACGCAACATACTTCTTGGCAGTTTGATAGCGAAAGTGTTTGGTTGGATGCGTCTGAAAATATGCAATGTGCTAAGTAAAATTGATTCACAAACACAAGACATACGCACATTTTGCTGTGTGGCTATTTTTTATACACTATGCCGCTGCCAAAAAATATTTGGGTACTGCTAATCACATAGATTTAGTATATAGGTACCCATAATAAATCTATTTCTAACCACGATGGAAGTATTTTAACAAAATTAAAAAATATTGTTTTCCCTATTTTAGTTCGTAAATTAGCCTTGCATGTTTGTAAAGATGTTCGTAATATATAGTTAAGAGGGACAGTAAAAAAAAGCAAAATATGCGAATTATGGCGATTTAAGAAAAAATGGTCAAGAAATTTAAGAAATAAATAGTCAGGGGACGTATAGAACGAAATAATTCACAATAAAATTGTTTATTTGTTTGTTTTAGCTGAGCTGAAAACATGCTAAATTTGTTGTGGGTATATTAATTTATAAGTCTGAATAAATCACTTTATTAATATTACTGTAGGAACAAAAGAATTAACTGAAGCGACAACTTACTAACTTAACTGCCTCAGTGGTTATTTATCTCGTGTTTAGGTGTAATGTGTGGTTGTCTATATGTGTCTCCATATATATATATATATATAGGGTTTCCCTAGTGCGGGACTATAAGTTTGTAAAAAACGAAGTATTTTTATTTTTTTATAATATCAAGTGACGGGACGAACAAGTGGTGGTAAACTACACGCCTGTTCGTTACAGTTGCAATGAATACAGAATATTTGTGGCATATACGGAGACGTACACATCGGTTAGTTGTTGGCGCTGTACCATTTCAGCTTTCTAATTTGTGATTTCAGCGCAAATGAGAGTTGATATTTAAAAGTGGTATAAGATTCATTTGCCCGAAGAGTTGCTGGGATGGATGGCCCTTGTTTCTTCTCTATTTCTGGTTGTATAATTGATCCCTTTGAAGCACAGCACTGACGAATTAAACGTGTGCCGTGTTGTCACTTGCGGGTTGATGCGAACTTCACGACGTGCTACGATTAGTTGGAATAGCAAAATTGTACGAAAATAGTGCTATTTGTAATATTTTATTTATAATAATAATTTTGGAGTCACATTTTTTCCTGGGGTCTGATAATAAATTGCAGCGAAAGTATCTAAATGATCTTGGGTGTAAAATAAGCAATAGGCTGAATGCATTTTCTTGTACACAACGACTTATTTGTTGACTTTAAGAGAACTTCTAATTGATGCTTGGTAATTCAACTTTTAAACTAGTTTTTCTATTTCATTAGGGAGTAGCGACACACCAGGGATGAGGTTTTGAGACTTAAAACATCAGGGCATCTTTTCGTAAAAAAATAATTTCTTACGTCGTCGCCAGTTTCATTGGGTAGATGGTCAATGATGTAAATAAAGATATAGATATAAAACTAAGTAATCTAAGGAAGAAATTTCACTGAAAATTTATGTACATAACATACTCTACATTTCAAATTTTACTCGGTCGTAAGCCAATTCCTTTCCCGGAAGGAAAATTTGTCTTAAGACAAAATTATCCTAGTGGGAACTTTCTATTCCCGATATTTTTCAGGATTGTTAGCGCCTTAGCATAATAAAAATAACGAGTAGATTAGCTAAGGGCGTATATACAATCAGTCTGTCGTGAAAAACGTCTGTTTTCAAGAGGTCTTCTGTACGTCGCTGTTTACCAGCTATTAAAGGCTATTTTTTATTTATTTGTATTCAGGGTACAAAAACCCATAAATACATACCTTATAGACTAACATACATAATAATACAATAAAACACTTATATAATATATACCTTAAGGAATAACACATTATAATATAACACTATTTCTAACTAATATACACCAATTGTACTTGGTAACCGGCCGCGGCCGCCGATACATGACACCTTTCGGCCAAAACTCTTCCTTCATGAAGGTCGATAGATGTTCGGTCGGCATTCTGACCACAAATGAATTACAATTTACGTTGTGGCGGGACTCTAATCGGTCGACCCTCAGGGTGTATTCAGCTTTATGTCTGATGTGCTCCACTATCTCCTCAGACTTCGTGGTGTTATGCAGTCGTGACAGGTACAGCAACGTCGGCCGGCAACTGGCCGGACGCAACAGGAAGTTCGGTCCTGTCGGTGCTATGCCACACTGGTTACGGTTGGTGGGCTTCCTCTTCCTCTTCACCACCTTTGTGAAGCGTTTCTCTCGCACCGGTCCGTCTGTCTCTGTCGCCTCGGTCTTGCAACTACAAAGACAGCCTCACGGAGATTGTTTTTGCTGTTAGTCGAAACGACCTTAATCCATATAAGCATTATACATATTTCGTAGCAGTAGAGCTCCATAAGAAAGAGTTCCTCCAGGGAAGTACTGCCACCTTAGCTATTTCTGCCGCCAAGCAGTAATGTGAGACTGTGTTCCGGTTTTGAAGGGTAGGGTGTTGGTGAAATTACAGGCATATGGGGCTTTTCAAGTTGTCTCAAGGTGATGGGCGCTGAGGCAGTGCACTTCAGGTCTTTGCTATTTGAAGCTCAAAATCACACTGCAACGGTTATGAACACGCGTGTGGCCTTTACCTTCAGACGCACGACTTGTACGTCTCATCACTTAGGGTCGTATTCCAGAACTCTACTCAATGCTCAAGTCAGGATCTGAGTATGATTTCAAGCACTGGAAATACGACCCTAATGGCAGGGATTTGAGTATGATTTAGAGTGCTTTAAACCATACTAAAATCCTGACTTGAGCATTGAGTAGAGTTCTAGAATACGACCCTTAGTGTCATAAAAAACCACCATTTGAAATACTCGTATGAACCAATAAAGTGATTTGCAAAATGAGCCCCGATCAAGGCTTGCTAAAAATATTGTAAATAAAAAGAAAGACTCGGCCACCGGTTAAGCTGCAAAAAGTAACTCACTTTATAACCGACTTAAAAAAAGGAGGAGGTTCTCAATTCGACTGCATTTTTTAGTATGACGCAATTCCTCTGACATTTGTGAACCGATATCGATTTTTGTTTTGTTGGAAAGGGGGTATGGTAAGAAAGCACGAGTCCATCGTGTTTCCGTTGCAGAGTATATTTTTTTTATATTAATGTAGGCAGCAAACAAACATACGGCCTGTCTGACGGAAAGCGGTCACCGTCGCCTATGAACGCCTGCAACACCAGAGGCGTCACGAGCGCGTTGCCAACCCTTTAGCGCTCTTCTGAAACCCCATTTGAAGGACTCCATGCTGTATTCCTGCGGGAAAACCTCGACTGGGAGAAACAGTACAGTACGAGATCGACTCGGTTCCAGAATCTGAGGATGGCCAGGTATGTCGGTTGCGAGCGGTGTGATGATAAAATGAAATGTTTCTGTTGGCATCATGTCAAGCAGTTCTTCAGAACATTGGCCATTGTACAAGCGATAGAACAGATATAGGGAGGCAAAGTCTCTCCTCCAAGACAGTGGTTCAATATCGTCTGTAAACACAGGATTGTCAACAATTCTCATAGCACGTCTTTGAACCACGTTAAAGCGCCCAAGCTGGCATCCAGGAGCTCTCGCCCAAAGATAGCAGCAGTATTCCATGTGACGATTGTTTTCTGTTGTAAATAAAATCATTACTTTGTATATTATGTTCGACATGTCTATAATCTATTTACTTATGTAAGAAATTAAAAACATATTACAATGCTGTCCATGATTGGGTTAGGATATTAACATCATGACTGCCCGCCACTCTTTAGAATACATTTATTCCTTTTAGTCTCTGCAACAGACAGAAAACTGTGGAAATTGAACATAAAGGCTTAATTTTAAAAGCGAAAAATATTTATGTTAAATCTGGGAAATTTTCTTCTCTCGCGGAAGCCGGCGTCGTCAAAATTAATTTGGGAACACTGGCGTTTAATTCGTTGCGGACGTAGTTGTAGAACCACTCCATGGCTTCAGAATCATTTCTAACGGTTTTCAAGCCATAGTTGTAAAAGGGATTCAATGTAGTATCCTTCTTGTTATCACTTACATTTTCATCTGATGACCAAATTTTTTTAGGACTTGTTGATTCTGTAGTCGGTATATTTATAATTGATACCGTTGTGTTTGCCTTGAACAATGTGACATTGATGCTAGGTGACAAGACTGATGTTGTTGTTGGTGAACTCTGCATTACGGTCGTTACGAAAGTAGGAGTGGACTGTGAATGTTCTTGCGGCGGAGTTTCTTCATGCACTCTAAGTACTACTCCATTATTATTGTTCTGGATAGTTTTTACATTTTTCAGGCGTTTAATCGGAGAAACTATTGAGCGAATCCAAGATAATGAGGGGCCTATAGCTAAGAAATATTTTTGCTCGTTTTCACACATCGCTTTTTCGACGAAGCCTGTTACTCCTATTATTTTTCCATCTACCAATAATGGGACACCTTGTTGTTGTTGGCATGGTGCGTTCGACTTTCTTAAAACTTTATTAACTGTACATATGACGTACCCCAACGAATATCTTGAATGCTGTCGACAACGTTGTACTATTGTTTTTACTAGTCTTGGTCTCATATTGTCAATGACAGGAACTAGTGCGGTAAGTCCGTAGATAGCTTCGATAACAACGGCACTTAGTCTAAGGTAAGGCGCAGATGGATCACCGTAGCTGTCGAGGCCTAACAAGCCAACGTCGTTCCGTTGAATTTTGTGTCTCAGATCTTCCATCAAATAGTTTTTGTAATGTTGATGGCTGTATCTCTTAACAACCGAAATATTCCTATATTTACCTATTATCGCATATTCGCAGTTATCAGCGCAGAAAGCTGTGGTAATTACTATAGTAGGCAAAATCAAAGTACCGACACAGCAATCATTGGGCTGAGGATTACAATTACAACACCTTAAATAAACAATTGTGGTTTTAGATATACCTAGCCCAACCCGTACTTGTAACAAAATCAGGAACCCGAGAACACATTTGATATACATTTCAAATCATTTATGAAGATGCAGGGATTGTTTGTCGATGATTTATATTTTTTTTACATTGTTGTTTTACGAGTAGGTAATAAAAGTGCAATGCTTATCGGTAAGTAATTTAAATGTAAATTGGCCAAGATTATATTCCGATTTATTTTTCATCTCAAATAACTCAAGAAGCCGAATGAATCTACTGGATCTTTCGAGTAGACCCGTATAGTTTGTCAGGTTGCTTTGTAAAATAACAGTCTAGAAATTAATAATACTAAGTAATATTACCATGACAAAAGCAAGCGCACATACTAACAGTATGAAAGAATTTCTTGAACTGATTTCATACAATTTCGTGCAAAGCTTTGTACTCAAATTGATAAAAAACGCTTTTAATTTTTTTTGTGACAAATATTAATAACAAGGGTACTGAGGAAAGAACACACAAAATTTACAGTACCTAGCATTATATATTTGGTGAAATTATAGGCATATAGGACTTGTCAACTTATGTCTCAGTGTGACGGGCGCAGTGGCAGTACCCTTCAGATCTTTGCGATTTAAAACTCTGAGAGAAGCACTGCAACTTATTTGGACATCTACTACCAGGCTCACAACTCGTTAGTCTTGTTACATACCTACGTGATTTACATCACACATCAATAGTAAAATGACTTGTGTTTACTTTACAACTGTTTTCCTCCTTTTTTCGTTTAAGCTAGACCCTGACGGAGGCAAAGACGAGTTCGCTCACTCAAAGACATACTTAGATCCCAGCGATTAGAGTGTCATTTAGGCGGTAGGTCTACCAGCAACAAGAGCTATGACTAGGCAAAATGGAAGTGCATAACACTTTAAGAGGCATTTCTCACGAGCTCTATGTAAATGCGCCCGTGAAATATCCACTTGGTCAATGAGGCCTCGTAATGCTCAACATTGTACCATCACGCGCCACTACCCCGAAATAGAGGCATTCCATTCATAAACAATGCACATCATGAATGAAATACTATCGGCCCACATTACCAACTAAATTAACCACTCGGAGAACATGATATTCGGTCCGCACAACTAAAAGCACGTATCGCGATAAATCAAAGATAACGTCGTAGAGTTATGCGGATGGATCTGTTATTAAAATACCAATAATATGCCAACTTCGCATTGCATTGAGCCCGTTTCGATACTAAATATTAAATAAATAATCAACTAGGAGCTGTTTGTGCGTAACTTGCTATCGTTATTTAGAGAATTGAATGCCAAATTATCTAAATATAGCTCTACATATTTGTACAATATATTTTATATCATGAACACTGTTTCAAGAACATGAGATACCTACGGACTGTTCTGGAATCCGTAGATATAAACAAATATACTTAGTATGATAAGTATTTCAGACATTTCGATTTTCGAATCAGGTATTTCGATACATTTCTATTGCAATGTCTGCTTTGTTTGTGTAACGTGAAACGAATGTGGCATCAAACAAATGTCTCACCTCACCTCATGAGGTGACTTAGCCTCACTCATGTCACACTGCACTGCCCGCTTATTAGCTGATTTTACATCCAATAGTACTAAATAAAATTAGCATTTATTCATACTATATCATATCACTTAAGTTATCCAATTGATTGATACCATTAAGTTATGAAAATGTGCTTAATTTTCCCCGTCTGTTGCGTCATTGCCGTATTGTAGGTGCAAATATTCTTACCACTACCTCCATTGACTTACAATTATAATAATATGGACGTCGGGTCCGCGCTAAAAAGTGTCCGCACTTGTAAGGCGCTAAAATCGTATACAGAGTGCCAAACTCCGCTTTAGTCTTCATTTGTTCGACTGACAGCGCGATACTGCGATGACATTACAATTTAAATTTCGAATAGGTTGACTTGGGACATTTTTTTCGTGGTTTTTGTATTAGACCCGTCGTCCATTTATTTGTAAGTCAATGACTACCTCACCTTATTTGAAGTAGGACATTGTACCGCCTCGCTTTTTCCAAATGAGGTACTCCCTCAAACTCATTTTAATTTCATGTTCTACCGAATACTAGTTCAGTAGGTTCAACAGTAACGATCTAATGTGTAGTTCCAAACAAGGAAGCAGAGCTAGATGCGTAGTGCGTTGGATTCGTTCATTCATGTTCGCATCGCCGCCAGTAGTCGGTCCGCGAGGGAAAATCTTAACACCGCGATGCAGACTTTGCTATTTCGACGCCAATGCGCAATCTAGCGGTGCGGTAACTAATATGAGTTTTTGCCTGTTATGTGATTTTGTTACACACCTGAATTTTATTATAAGGAGCAATTATTTTAATGGTTGATTTTGCTACTCTCCAATTCAAGGCGTTTTTCTCTCTCAATATACTTTGAGTAGTGAGAATCGATTTTTATTATCTCCTGTGTCAAGTTCCATATAGTGGCGAACTAGGGGATGAATCCGGGTTTGCGCACTTTCCGGTAACCGATTTCAATAAAACTTGGCAAATACCTAGATGTAATTCCATGTACTTTTGAGGTCGGTTTTTTTTATTCTCTCTAGAGTACTTACATGTTTATGTTATATTATAACAAAAAGTGTAAACTAAATTGACCAACTTCACTGTTTATTTTACTTATATATAATAATAATAATAATTTTTTTACGACCACGGGTAAATGTTACTTCATTACTCTGCATTTGTTAGAGATGAGGTATATCGATAAAAAATTTCGATATACGTCATCTCTAATATTCATTCTTTTTGAAATTTTCTAAAATACCGATTAAAAATTGCAATTGCATTACAGTTGTGTATTTTATGCCTTCAGTATAATGCAAAACATGCCACATCTGTACATCTATACATCACACTATACATCGTTCAGAATACGTCAGAAAAATAAAGGTATAACTGTCAAAAAAAAATCTGTTGAATTTACCTCATCCCTATGACAGAGCCACGCAATGTTTTTTTCGTTCTTATTGCTTGGACATAAAGGTTTTTCTTTTTCCGCGTTAATAAGTGTGGTGACTTCCTTAAATAATATAAAATGAACAAGAGCCTGACCTAGTGATTTCTAAAGAAGTGGGTGAAGCACATTTTTTGTTTAATACGTACGGATGCGAGTTTGGAGATTTGTCAATTTGAAAAATTGTGGTCTGATTTTTTTTTTATAACTTCAAATCACGGGACGAACAAGTCTTGCGCGTGACGGAAAGCTACACGCCTTTCCATGACAGTTACAGTGCCACTCAGAGCTTTAAATTGCAAAGATCTGAGGGGCACTACCACTGTGCCGTTCACCCTGAGACATAAGTCCCATGTGCCTGTAATTTCACCAGTACCAGCAATTTTAAGTGTTGAAACAAAAGTTGTTTATTTTAATGATAGGACAGCCTTGATTGAAACTGATTCTACACACAGGGTGTATAAACGTTCGAACATGTTTTAGCTAGTGATTGTATCTTCTGAAAGATACAGCTACATGTTACAAGTTATAAGCTACAAAAAATATTGATAACTTTTTTTTTTTTAAAACTGGACTCAAAAGTTCGTGGAAATACATCTATTTGACAAGTTTTATTGAAAGCGGTTACCGGAAAGTTCGCCAAACTGGATTCACACCCTAGTTTGCCACCCTTAAAGGTGGACTATTTTCTTAAAATTTAAATGGGATCAATAATGAGGCACACTCTTTCCAACAAAAAAGAATCATTAAAATCAAGTCACGAAAAAGAGTAATCGCGTAACATATCCATAAGAAAATACGGTGCTGGGATTTGAAGTCGGTTAAAAACTTTAATTAGCAAACAATAAGCACGGAAGCGTGTCGTAAAAGAGTGCGTCCAGGGAAGTGCAGCCACAGTACACTACAGTGGGAAAACTATGAATTAATACTTACGTTTGCAATAATAATTTATTTAATAAAATCTCAATAAATGGTACATAATTACTGTAATAAATTACTTATTAAAGAATAATAAAAAAGCCTACGCAATTAAAATCATATTACGTACACAATCTGTTCAGATTTTTTTACTTATATTTAGTAGCAGTATAGCTCTTTGTGAAATAGTTCGTCTAGGCAAGTACAGCCACGGTAAGGGTGTTGGTGAAATTGCAGGCACATGGGACTTGTGTCTCACAACTTGTGACAACTTATGTCTCAGTGTAACGGGTGCACTGGGAGTGAGCGCTCCTCAGATCTTTGCGATTTTAAGTCTGAGTAGCACTGCTACTGTTATTAATTGGCATATCGTTTACCACCAGGCGAAATACTTGTTCGTTCCGTCACTTAATATGTACATACCTACATAATGTATGATGGATGATACACAAATATATACGATCACCATGCACCAGCTGAAATGTGTTTCCTCATTTTTGTTACACTTATAAGCACACCATTTAACTTATGTAATTAATGTACAAAAAGGAAATTGAAAAATGTTCTAATTTAGTAATGTTAATTTATATTTCATAATTAATCATATTGATTTGTAAAACGAACTCTATTGAAGTAGGTAGGTATTGTGATTTATCTTTTATAAATAGGTGTTATCATAAAAAGGTACTATTAAGCTTTCACTCTGAACGTTGGAGTTCCGTATGTTTCGTGGGGTACACCCTGACTAGTAGAGATAAGATTGCCACCATCGAAGTTAGATGCGGTACTAACAGCCGCCGAGGATAATCCGGTTGAAATGCCACTGTCTTCAACTGCAACGTTAGAATCCGTTGTTTCCACGCTTAAAGTCTGACTACCAGCTTTACCTATTCCAAAGGATGAGGATCCGACTGACTGGCTATAAGATTGGCCAAAAGAACCACCCGCGGGCTGGCTATATTGTCCAGTTGTTCCAGGTTGAGAGAATCCGGAGTCACTAGAACCGCCTGCCTGTGTGTATTGGCCAGCTCCAGAAGCTTGTGTATACTGACTAGAGCCCCCAGTAACACCAGCACTATTAGATACAAAGTCGCCGACACTCACGGAGTCGCCTTTATTGTTGTAATCAGTAACAATATTGTTGATCACAGCTTGAGAATCCTCTTTGCTCTTATATTTTATGAAGAATACCTCGGGTTTAGACGGAGGTTTAGGTTCTGCTTTTGGAATTATAATATCTTGTTGCTCCTCTGGTTTCTCAACAAGAACGTAAACAATTGTTTTTTCTTCGTTTTGTGGAGGAAGTGGGATTTGTTGAGGAACGTACGCTGGTTGACTTGGTGTTTTAATGAAAATGATTTTGTAGTGCTTTTGGGGAGGTGGTAATGTTATAGGTTGTCGGGGTCTTGCCACTTCTGGCTCTTCTGGAGCAGCGTGGATGTAAAAATGTTTGAAAATCTGTGGAGGTGGTTGCTGTACTTGGTTATAATGTTCCTGATATTTTTGAACGGCCGATGACTGATATTTATTTGAAGTTTGCAACTGGTTATAAGATTGCGATGCACCTTGAGTGCCGCCCGACACCTGGAAGTTAGATTGTGAGACGGAGAACGGATAGTATTGACCACCTGTGACTCCCTTTGTTGACTGAAATCCAGTATTCTGACCAAAACCAGGACCTTGGTTTGAACCCTGAACATAATTGAAGGCATTTAGGCCAGTTCCTGCGTATCCAGAATTATAATCCCCAGCATTACTGCCAACTTGGTAGGAGGGTACTCCGTAAGATGTTTGTGGTACTTGGTAGTTATACCCTTGCTGTTGCTGTTGCTGGCGAAGCTTTAAACCGATATCCGCATGGGCCACGCTCAGTGTTAAAGTGATTATCTGTAAAAAATCGTCAAAGAAATGATAATTATTATTTTAGAGTTCCATGAACATTAATTGTAGTCTAGTTACGAGTAGAGAAGGCCGGTCAGAGCGTTGACCGCTAGTACCACGAAGTGTTGCAATACTTGAACGTGTTCTCAAGAGAAATAAGATCTACCTAGTTGAGATGTGATGCAACTCTAATACCTATAATATCTACTTAATATTTGTGGATTATATTGTGATGGCTTCTTTTCGATGTTATAGTTGAATAAAACATGAAAGAAATATTTCACAAGGTAACAACATCAATTGACTTATTTAAGGAACATACCCACTTTATAATTAATGCAGGTAGATTAACTTAATCTAAAACTATATTTTATTTAATAATAATAAAAAAATGTTTGTATACTCTTGTGATAAGTATGTACGTCGCATTAATCACAATTGTCAGGCAATGAATAGAAAGTGCAGGGGCAAGGTCGTCGAAAAGTCCCACGCGGTATACATTCGGTGGTGGGCGATTTGTCGGTCTCCGAAGTTCCAAAGCATTGCGCAACTTAACGGCTTAGGCTTTGGGTCAGTAGTGAGTGCAATGAACTTGAACTTTCCGTGCTTCCGCATTGCCCGAAACTTTAGAAATACCAAAAATAATAGCGCACTTGAAAAATTTTTTTTTGAGTCTATTGTGGCTACGACTCTGCCTATTTTAACGCCTTTAAGATTTTGTAGAGAACCTAATTTCGAAGAGACACGAGATCTTTTAAGAGGATGAAAAAAGAGTTTAAGTAATCTCAAGTTTAAGAAACGGATAATAATATATATAATAATCATATACAATGATACTAAAATAAACCAATGATATTAAAATTTGAATATTAGAGACATACATTAGAATTAGGCTTAATATTGGTGTTTTTAAATGTTACAAAACTTTGTTCGGCTATTAATAAACGTTAAACAGCGGCGTTGACCACAAATTCAGTTCTCTACAGGCATAAAACACATTCGAATAATATTGCTAGTCATTAATATGGGCCCTTTCGGAGTAAATCAATCAGAATCTTGTTTCAATGTTAACAAAATTTATCAAGAGACGTAAAATTAATTACATTTTGCTTTAAATAACTCATTGTTGCAATACAACGCGTTGCACAACACACGTAAGTTATCAGTAAATAAAATTTTAAAAATTTGAATAAAATACGTTTTGCCAAGTAATTAAAATTTATAATATCTATATTGTAAGCGCATTGACGTAAGTCAATGTGTAAGCGTGAAAGATTTTGAAATAAAAAAAAATATACTTAATTTGTGGCCTTTTGTTTTAATATGTTTAACCAATTTAAACACAATAAATATGTCTTGTTAAAGGATATCGCTTACCCGGATATTGCTTGATGAATATTTAAAGGCTCTATAATATCTGTTTCTACCTCTAAACTGTAGGTCAAATGGAAAACAGTTCGAAACGACGTCATGATAAAACTGATAAAACAAGTAACATAAATGTAAAACGGGCTGATGTTATAATATTTGACAACTCTGCTTATTTACCTAATGTTTAAGAGTTTTTGTCTAATTTAAAATATAGTTACATTATGACATTTTGATTTCTATTATTATCCTATTTTGAGATTAACACATAACTACGATTACTAATAATAATAGTTGGTACTCTCAAAAGTCGCTTCTCTTTGTTTTTGTTCTTGTTCTAAAATTAAAATGTTGTAAACATGCCTAATTGACGTACGTTTACTTGTAATGTAAGTAGTTTTAACTTCAAAGAGGACATTGAAAGGAGTTCCTGTAACTGCTGCACTTTTATAATGAAATTCAGATATTATTCCGAAGTCTATTGATACCGAATTGATCCAAATTTTGTGTGTAACGTGTAACTACAATAAGCGTGTAAAGTCCGATTTGCTCATTTCCACCCACAAAAACAACAATACGATTATTATATAAGTATCGTAAAACTCACAGCTGTATGTTGTTATATGTTATGATATGATAGTCTAGATCCCTGTAATTAAATAAAGACCTCCACAGTCAATTGAACCGTAAAGGATTCGAAAAAGGCCACGGAATGTAGGACGGTCTGGACGGACGACATCGTTAAGTCTGTTTAAGGTTTTCAGATCAAGAATGACGTGAAGTGGTGCATTACGTAGTTCAGCCAAGATCTGCACCTTGACATGGTTGGGTTAATAGTAAAACAATCTATTTATTTAACTGCTCTGGACTAGGTACCGAAAATCAGTAGAGACCAAACAAATTTAAGATGGTTGAATATAACGGGATAAAATGGTAATTTTACAAAATTATAAATCGATTATTTTTAGGAGTGCTTTTCATAATTTAAGGTGCAATAAAAAAAAGCAATTTACGGCCCATGTCAAATTCACATAGAATTAAAAAGAGATTTCCTATTGTTTGTGATAAAAAATAATAATTAATTTACTTTTTATTATATATTATAGCAGCAGACGTTTTCGGTTACGTTAATTTATAGCTTTTCCGGCAACACAGGGAGAGGTCACGAAAGTCAAGGTCCTTATAATTGGTATCGCACAATATTTTGTAATTGTATAAGTGTACGTTAAGGCTTAACTATTAAATAACAGTCATAACTGAATGGATGTTACATGGGTACAATAGGACTTTATACATTAACGAAATAACATTGTTTATATCAAATATTGGCTAGGCTTAAATTCTGTCCTAAACATTTGCAACGTCTCTTTCTTGGCGTTGACGTTGGCGTCATAATTTAAAGGACTAATCTTGGGCATCAAAATCAATTTATTATACGCCTTTAGTAAATATACCTTTATATCTCTCATGTTTAAACGCGAAGACACTCTACGGGGTGTAACCTGATAGTTTCATACACAGACCACATAAATATTAGGTTTCAAATCACAAAAGTTGGATCGTGATATCATGCTATAAAAATTCAATAATAATGTCATGACGTCGGGTTGTTTATAAATATAGAAATAAATTCGTCAACATAATAAAAAGATACCTTCAAACCAAACGAAAATACAACCAATAAAATATTCGCAGAGCTGATTAAATATTCAATCTATAAATTTACACTACAACGAAAATTGCGATAAATTGTATTATATCTAAGAATAAATTTTTACAATTCTAATCACAGACGTTAGAGAGTTATTTCAAAGTCTTTTCGTAAGTCAAGAAGAAAGGTAAGCAGAAAATATAGTACCAAATTAGACCCATTAAAACCGATTTTTTTTGTTTAATAGTCGATCTCTATGACGTATCTAAGATGGGCTTAATAATTTGTACACATAAACACGCGGTATTAACACTACACTTCTAATTTATGAAGTGGCCACTAGGCCTTGGTTAAACCGCACAAATAAAAAAAATAACGCAGGCGTGTCATGAATGAACAATAATGATCGTAAAAGTGTTTTTTCATCATCACAGTTACACTGTTTAGGTTTACTCAGTTTAGGCAAGGCAAGGGTTTAAGTGAACATTTGAAGATATTTGCAATCTATCGAAATTGTTTTTTGAAAATAGTGCCTTGGGCCATTTTTCATATTAAGAAAAGAAACATAGTAAAGCTTTTGCTACTTTAAGTCAAATTTTAAAGCTTTTGCTATTGAAGGGGTGTTTATAATTTCTAAATAAAAAAAAATGACGTACCAAAAGCGTGTGCATGTTGAAGTCCGGTGCGTTAACGGACTGGGGAAGAGCGGCAAGTGTCGCGCCGGCGAAGCCTCCGAGCTTATATACTATCTGAGAGATGAGCCTCTAAGCTACAGCTTATTTTGAGACCAGTTATACGAGTTAAGAGCCTAACGAAAGAAAACGTTTATTACACAGAATATTCTGCAGTTGTATGTTTTGTTTCTGGAGCTAAATGTTGAAAATTAATAATTTTGTGATTTAGTGTCGAATTTAAACTTTTTTGTTGTAGCTGGCAGTATTGGTAAGGTTGGTTTATACTAGTTTATTTGAATTTTATTCGAATATCTACACCTTCTGCTGATGGATTTTGTGTGGTTCCAACCGTAAAAATTGTGCAACTATGTATGAATTTTAAAAGATGGTTTGCCATAAGTATTTCACATTCTGTGTATGTTTGTGTATATTCGCGCATCACGCAACCTAATGCTGGAAATTGAAACTATTCACAGTTGCACTGTTTAAGGCCTAATCACTCCTTGGCCGGCCAAATCCACTGTGTTCTATATCTATGCTTTGATTATGCGTGCAGAAATAATTAAGCAGTCGTTCTAGCGTCGATGCGACCGTTCGGGCGTCGACGCGGGCGTTCTGACGGCAATGCAGATGTTCTAGCATGTTTTAGCGGTTTAGCGGCCGTAGGCCTAAACGCGGTTTTGGGCAACAACGCAGCCGTTCGAGCGTATGAGTCGCTGTTGAGCCGTTGCGTAGCGTAGGGGATATAACATCTGGTCTTCGCATCTTTGGAGTGCTTCGGCCATCGACGTGGCCATTCCGACTTCAGAGCGGACGTTCGGACGTCGATATGGTCATTCGGGCGCTACGATCAGGAGTCGACACGGCTGTTCGGGTGTGGATGCCGCCGACCCGCTGTCGTTGATTGTGTGCGGACGCGACCCAAAAACCGCAGGAAGCAGGGGGTCTACTCTCGATCTGCGTCAGACATCCGTCCGAAACAATTACTGTCAAATAAGTAATATTCGACAAAATTAAAAGATAAGTATCAAGAATGAAGCTTCATTCGCATCATACGACTTTTCATTTGGTCAAGTATTGCTTATTTGGCAATAATTGTTTCGGACGGATGTCGGACGGGGATCTAGAGTAGACCCCCAGATTCGCACAACGTCGTTTTTGCTTGGCTTCATATGATTCCATGTCGATAAGTGCGGTGACTCTCTTAAACTCTAACTTAAAAAATGGGACAAGGTGTCTGCGGCAGCGACTCTTTATAAAATCGGCAATGAAATCAAAGTTATTTATTTATTTATTATTAGGCCGTTCGTTTAGCAGGATGCACTCTTGGAATCTAAACCTCATATTAACAAAAACTCGCTTATAGAGCTCTGAACTAAAAGCTAGATTTCGCGTTCGATATTTTCATATGTTTTACTTACATGTGACGGTGAGTCGTCACGGTGAGGTTTGCAGCAATGGCACAGGAAATAACCGCATGAAGTAAGATCTGATGGTATTGGAGACAAGTTGATGTCACCAAAGAGCGCTATACTGTCGGATAACGGTAACAGTAACGATCATAACCGATACAAGTCTGGTATAAAAAATTGACCACCGCAAAAAATTTATCAATGTTTCCTTCGTCGGAAATGGCACACCAAACCGTGATCTTGTTTTGTGGGGATCTTTTGATGCACTTGTTGTATTGTTTTCAGTTCAATATCTCATAATCTACTGTTTACCTATAATGCCGTCCACTAACTAAAAACTAAAACGTGACAAATGGTCAAATATGCGTTTTAAATAGCATAAGACAGAGCACAAAATTCTCTTTTAAAAATAGTGAAAATTAGTTAACGCGTGCGACTTATCGGAACATACTTTAACGATGTATAGTTGAAATATCATTAAACAATTTCAATATTCTAAAACTGGGTTATGTTTTTTTTTATATCTCAAAAAAATATTTTGTCACTTAGCTGCGTTGTAGTGAGCAGACGGCAGTATATTCTTAGGTGCTTTGTTATTAAAAAGGATGTATTTTTTGCACCCCTTGTAAGTAAGGTAAAATCATGTAACATCTGCGAACTTAAAACTGTTTCGGTTTTATAAAACTGCTTTTAAAATGGGGTTACAACGGGATGTCAATGATGAATGGACCTAAGTATTATAATAATAATATATAGTACTAATTAAAACTCTAAATTGAAACATTAGGTCTATTCTGTCTATTCATCATTAATATGAAGACTTACAAAAAGTCAAAATACTTACGCTGAGGATATTTAATCCGACGGCGACAAGAAATCAAGTAGCAGAGGAGCTCGTTATGAAATAGTTCGTCCAGGGAAGTACTGTCGCCTTACCTATTTCTGTCGCCAATCCGTAATGTCAGCATTACTGCGTTCCGGTTTTTGCGGGTAAGGGTGCTTGTGAAATTACAGGCACACGGGACGTGTCAACTTATGTCTTTGCGATTTAAAGCTCTGACTGGCACTGCAATTGTTATTGACAGGCATATAGCTTACCGTAAGACGCAATGAAACCAGTTACGTATAATTTTTATAAAGACGTTACAATAATGGATTTTGAGTCACGCGAGGCGGGCACTCGCGGGTTATAAAGTTTTCATGATATTTGTAAACACACAATATCTATGCAGTCCAATTAGTTACAACAACAAAAAACGTAATAATAATAATACACAACAACAATTCTTTATTGTAGAATATCATATCAATGAGGTAATTTCTAAAATAATAATTACTTCAATTGTACCTACACAATAATTGCATTTTCCTAATTATGCGTGGAGTATGATGCACAGTTTCGAAGTCTTAACAATTGCACTCTCTTGACGTAGAGCAGTTTACAAAGTCTAGTTTGCAGTTCATCAGAAAGAAAAAATTAGGATAACGATTTGCAAAAGGTAAATTTCAAATATGTGAGGAAGCACGGTAGGTACATTTCCTCAAAAAATATTCCATTCCTAAGGTTGGTTGCTACATAACCATGCTAGGTAGTCAACGTTTAAGTTTATAGCCCAAATAATACTAATATACGTATTTTAGCTGTATTTTGCTATATTAGATTGTTATCTGTCTATAAGCTTAAAAATATATAGTCAGTTTCAACTACGTCTCTGCTTTCCACTCCAATTTGCAAGGGTTTATTGTTTCCTTGTTCATAATGTTAGTTTCGCCAAGATTTATAACAAGGTTATTAATACAAGTTTCTATTCTACAAGTGAATGTTTCAGCCATTCACTTGTAGAATAGAAACTTGTATTTATATTTGTATAATTTTTCATAAATTACTGTACAACCGTGAACTTTTTTAGATATATTTGTAATAATAATAATAACGCACACACTCAACATAGCCCCGCACTAGGGAAACCCTGTGTCGCGGGTGCCATGGAAAATTTGTGACATATAGATATAGACATATAGATATAGATATATATGAAATAATGAAAAGCTGGATTGGACTCTCATCCTCCGTCCGACATCCGATTACTAAATAATTACTATCAAATAAGTATGGAGCATCATAACACGCTGTATACGCCGGCCCGAACTCCACTAAATGGCTTATTTATATATAAATCATACTGATCAGTGGTTTCCGTAAAAAATGAGCATTCTCGTCTCAGAAAAGGCTTCGAATATAGGCTGCAAACATACATTATGCTGGTAACCTATCACAAAGTCGAATTTATATTTTCCGAAATAACGTTTGAACGAATTTTCATTATTCCGAAAACGGAATTATAACGAGACCGTCGTTCTTTCACGATATGTTGGATGTTTATCGCAAAGACACGATTAGGTTCGGTTAGTTTAGGTTAAGTTAGGTTTAAAAGAAAAAAACATTTTCCTCTTAATATTGCTTTCGAGGTTATGAAAATTCAAGCAAACGATATTTTTGGAAAATATCACTTCGGACTTCTGATAGGTAACCCAATATGCTGCTTGATGTCAGTCGTACGGCACGAAACATAGGAAATAATACACTAAAATAGCTGAATATAAAAATGCCCTTGAAAAACATTGCCTGTTTTTGATGTAGATACGTATTTGAGATTTTGCTGTTCTTGACTGCTCTGGCGTAGTCTACACCACTCATATTGTGCGGAAATGAGTGGGGATACAGTATCTACATAGGTCGCATTCCACACCAGTTATCGGCCGTGCACAGCTTGTTGTACAATTGCCGTCGTTGTGACACATTCCTGTGCGTTCGCTAGCTAGTGTTTTGGCACTAGACTTAAAGAATGACGTTGAGTGCTGGGTGTCAGGATAACCAACCGGCTATGGTGGCCAAACTCGTCAACATTGATAGACCTATGCAGGAGTTTGACGTCAACAACGTGTAACTCCTGCATTGGTGGGTATGGCTTTTGTAGCGCCCATCAGACGGTTAAGGTAGCTGTCAGAGGAAATCCGTCTACTTGATTAACGGCGTTAAGGTAGTGATATAGTATGATCTTCTTTTGGTATTGTAATACAATCAATCATGAATACGAGATAGGTATGAAATATAACCCTTAATTATGTACACATGACAGTATAAAAATGATTGATGTGTGACTTCTCGATCAGACCTACATAAATCATATAATATATTTTATTATATTAAATATTCAAAAGAGTGTATTTGATTTAAGTTAGTACCAAGTACTTTAACGTGTTTCAGAAAACAAGAAACAAAAAAATCCTTATTTTATACACCTATAAGAGCCTCCTTATTTTAAACAATGATTACTCAAAGTTATTTAATATTGTATGTTAAACTTGGTATGCGTGAGTAATAATAATAATAACCTAAAGTTCAAAAGTTTTAATAAAACGTCTAATCAAATAGACATAATATATCTAAAGGTTCATTTGTGCTAAAGTAAATGTTCGGTGAGTTCGGTTTAAGTTGTTCTATGGAAACAAACCATTATATCATAGGTTAAGGTTAAGTAGATACCAGCATGTACGATGCGTATTTAATAACTTGCTTATATAAATTCCTGACATCAGGTTATTTGGCTCCAGTGAATAGAACGCTAGATTTTACACTTTGACTTTGGAACGTCCTAGTGTACGTGGTTAGAAGAGTAAACTCAAATCTTAAGCGTAAAGGGACTTAAAGGGTGATGTGGCTTTGTTTGTGTTAAGAGGACTTAAATTCTTAAATCTCTGTTCTAAAGTTCTGGTTAATATTTAAAAAAATATTATAAGGTTCAGAAAAGGTTCAGAATACAATTTTTTTTAAATGTATGTATTCTGAATTCTATTTTATGACGTTATTCATTTATTTTTGTTTTCGTTTATTTTGCATTCGCTTTGAAATTAAGCATCAATGTCTTGTGCTAAAAATTTACTTATTTTTTTTAATGAGAGTGGCAGAGGTACAGCTCGAATGACTCGAAGCATTAACGACTTATATGGATCGGATGCAGCTAACGAACGCACTGTACGGTTTTTAGTTTGTCCGATGTCTTAGTGGAAATTTTATTCTGGCGAATGAAGCTCGCGGATGACCAGAGATTAATGTGAATAATGACTAGTTGCAAACTATGGTTAAAACAGGGTCAACACAAACTACGGAGGGATTAGCATCATAGTTCAATGTTACTATACTGACAAAGGTGACTCATCTGCTCCAAAGTGGTAAAATAAAGACTACAAGTAGGTAGAGTCATTCGGAGTAAGTGTACGCTGGAGCAATATCTCTGAATGGAGGAAGAGTTCATTAGCAATTCTGTGCTCCAGGTAAAGTGTACGCGGGTAAGTGTGCGCATACGTACCCTTCCACGGTCTGTAATATTTTCGTCATTTGATCTGTACAATACTTTGTAACATGCTTTTAATTTATATTTCAGTGCTTAATCATCATACCGCAGAATCATATAAGAAGAAAAAAATACCAACTTGCACTCAATTACTAAGTTGATAAGATGTTAATAAGAATATTTTCTATTTACATTTTTTATATTACATATAGTAAACAATATCAGCAATACAATTCCTAACAGGAATGTGATTAGGTACTTCATTTGTTTGTATCGATGACTCTAAAAATTGTTTTAATTAATAATAGTTCCTATGGCAAAAGTGCATTGATCTCAAGATGTAAGTGACTTAATTTTTACTTTTCGTGTGTGTAATACAGGTCTTGGGCGTTATAACCTAGTAATAAAGCATAGAACATGTGCAGAAATGTATCTGGCGGAACTCAACCATACTCGATTAAAGTGTAAATAGAATAAATAAAGCATAAACTTACTGACTAAGCGCTCCGACCACCAAGTCGGAGGAAAGTGGCGCATATACAAAAACATAGCTAATAACGCTAAGACTAATTATATAATTATGAAGAACATATGTAGGTTTTTAATAAATAATATATATTTTTATTATAATTGTAATTACGTTAACCATGAGCAAGCAATGCACTCACATACTCCAAGAGCGTCTACTTACACCATTAAAGATACGCACAGTTACTGTCATTGCGGGTCAAGTGAACGCATTCCTATTTTAGATCGTTTATTGTTAATAGGAAAAAACCGCATGCTTAAGTTTTTTTTAATTTAAATTTAAAGCCTAATGAATGCTTTATTTGAAAGTCGTAACACCTTTACGTTCCTAACTCCTATGTTTTATGTGCAGTAAGCCCTTAATTACATAAATGCGCACACTTGACTCGAATGGCTGTACTACCAAAGAGCATACGAAAGGAACCTCCCGCAATTGTGTGATGCTCTGTGGCTGGACCACCAATAAGTACTCGGATGCAGTAGCACAAAATAATACGTACGTAAAATCTACGTTCCTAGACATACAACAAAATTAATAGTACCTCGATAGATTACGAAATACTTAACCACGTAGGTGGTCCAGCCGCAAAGTAGTGTAGGGGTGCAGATGCTGGTGGCGTTATGTCCTGTTGGATAGAATGTAGTAGTAGCATCAGCAGCCTCCGTAGCCTCCATACATCTTACTAAGTAAGTTTAGTAGTTCAAAAGTTGAAAGTCCAGTTTGATAGGTATTTATTCAGGTTTAACAATAATATTATGATCTTTAAAATGTAAACGGTGTAAATATAACTAGTAAAATGGAGATGGAGATGATTGGAGACCACATCCACGTCACGTTCAGTGGGACGGCCCCCCATTATTTGGACGGATGACCTGGTAATGGTGGCCGGTAACCGATGTCTAGGAATCTTTGGGTTAGGCCTATGTTCAGCAGTGGACGTTTTCCGGCTAATATGATGATGATGATGATTTACAAATACAAAAATCAGAAAAAGTCATTGTGTTACTGTCTATACAGTATTATTAACCTATGTTAAACATATCATTTATGTTTAGAATATTTCATTACATTGAATTCAAGGTTCCCAAAGAACGTTACAATGCAATACACCTGTATCTTCAAAATATTTATCAAATAACTGGTTTTTTGGAAGATGTGTAAATGAATAAATTTTACATTGTCAATCTAACTTGTCCAGAACCGGTATAAACTTAGCTGTTATTAAAACCCAAGGATACAAAATTATAGAACTAGATTTAAAAAATACGATTAATAACTGTATTCAAAATGAAATTATTTATTCGGCACTAAATCACGTATTTAATGTTGGGTAATTTTTTCTAAAATTCCGGAAAAAAAATCTGAAAAATTTGAAAAAAAAATGGAGAAGTATAATTCGCAGGTTCATATTATGTTCTTCGTACAGAAATACCTTTTGAAGTTTTATTTAGCGTGAATTATAAAATAAAATTGTATGGCTAAAAGCAAGTTAGAGAAAAACGAGAATAATAGGTAAAAAATCTTTATAATGGCTCTATCGTTTTCGTTCAGCTTTTCTTCAACTTTTGACAGGTGTTGGAAAAATACAAGCAAAATATAAAAAAAACATTCGGAAATATTTATTTTCCGAATTTGATGATTTTTATAAAATGGAACTTTTTCCATGACCAAACACTACTTGTATTTGTTTTATAAAACAAACCAACGTTTCGCGGTCTTTACATGTCCTATGTCACGTGTTCTATGCAGTGGAGTAGCCATATCTGTGGAAGACCCGATAACTGATAGGGAAAGCGAGTTCTTGAGTGGAGACCACGGCTCGGCAAACGTAATGTAGGCCGCCCTCTGGCTAGACGGAGTAACAAGCTGTCGATCGGGCGAAATAGCGCGCATTGAGAGAGGCTTATGTCCAGCAATGGACTGTGATAGGCTGAGATGACATCTCCTACGGACACGGCTGACTGACTGACTGACCATGGGACCTCTAAAGAGACCAAAATGATTTGTTTGAAAAAAACATACGTAATTTAATACCGAAATAATTGATTTACATTGCGTAGCGATCGCGAAATCCTAAGAACTCGATAAATACAAGCAGTTTAATTTCATTTCTTTATAGCTCGCATCGATTTGCGGTGCATTGCGATGGAGGGTTGAATCACGTTATGTAATTTCAATTGTCTTAGTGGGTCATTGCCGTTCAGTGGAAATGGCCTCTTGATATGCACTTGAGTGAAGTATCTATTTGACTTCGTGACCTGTTGCCTTCGGGAGCTATAGGACATTAAAATAGCCGCCTAACGCCTAACGAGTGCACACTTACTGAAAATGGGTGACATTACTATTAAAATAGCTGTGAAAATGTGAAGTTGTGTTTGTTACTCCGTTACACAGGATTTCTTGGAAATTTAATAAATACCATACGCTGTTATCTATTTTACAATAAGTCTTCATTCGAGAATGAAATACTTTTTTTTGACGATACTAAGTGATGAAACGAACAAGTCGTGCGTCTGGTGAGAGTCACGCATGCCAAAACAGTTACAGTGCCACTCAGAGCTTTAAATCGCAAAGATCAGACGGGTACTGCCACTGCGCCCGTCACTCTGATATATAAGTTGGAAAGTCCTATGTGTCTGTAACTTCATTAGTACCTGAAACTTACTTTTCATCAAAAGTTACATTCTTCGGGCTAATCCATTGACTTACAAATAAATGGACGACGGGTCTAATACAAAAACCACGAAAAAAATGTCCGAAGTCAACCTATTCGAAATTTAAATTGCTAAGTCATCGCAGTATCGCGCTGTCCGTAGAACAAATGAAGACTAAAGCGGAGTGTCGCGCTCTGTATACGATTTTAGCGCCTTACAATTGCGGACACTTTTTAGCGCGGACCCGACGTCCATTTATTTGTAAGTCAATGGGCTAATCGTATAAAATCCTTGGTAAATTTAGTAGCAGTAGAGCTCCTTGTGAAAGAGGTCATCCAGAGAAGTACTACCACGTTACCTGTTTCTAAGCGGTTATGTGAGAATTATAGTATTCCGATTTTGAAGGTCAAGGGTGCTTGTGAAATTACAGACACATGGGTCTGAAATGGAAGAAATCTACGGTTGTCAAAAAGTGTAAAACGCCCGTTTGGCGGCAGAAATAAGTAAGGTGGCAGTACTTCCCTGGACGAATTCTTTCACTAGGAGCTCTACTGCTACCTGTCTATACAAAAACGATTTTGCTTAAAAATGTATTTCTTGACCTCTATTCGGTATATTTTTTAGACACTTGTAGTGAATATTTCGATTTACCACTTAAGTAGACGTAGTAAAGTTTGTGCACATTAGTGCTAAAACATTTATTTAGAAGCTGATCGTCTTGAAGAATCTGCTTCACAAGTCGGTCGAATAGCGAATGTGCTGAATAGCAAATCTGTGGAATACAAATATTTTTCCTATGTCGAACGAGGGTTTTTTGTAGCAGGTGGTCATAGTCATATTTTCATGATATATAGAATTACAATAACAGTTAATCTTTTATTTTTTCTATCATTACTAACTAATTAAATATTATTAAAAACGTACCAGTTTATTTGTTTCATATACTAAACGTAAACTAGGATGATCCCTGTGACACTTCATTTGACATTTGTCATGATGAGGTAAAGTCAATTGATTTTTTAGGCACAAGTTTGGTTCACAATTAAGATTAGTTTTATTATTCTGGCGTATTCTGAACGATGTTTAGATGTGTGAAGTATTTTGTATTTATATTGAAAGGTGTGAGGTAGTCATTCATTTAAACCCTCTGCAAGATTTTAAATAAAAATGAGTTAAAAAAGTTGATATAAATTTCATGAAATTTCAAATTAGTAAATTTTTTATCAACACATCTACGTCACAACTCTATTGCGAACCTTGCGCTAGCGTTAATGACGAGTGTCTATTTCATTCATAAAAGTCATTCAATACAAGTCGGCGCCGCGTCGCGTCCTTGTTCCCGACCAATCCCCGACAAACGAAATGCAGTCAATTTACGCTAACGCTATTCTGTTATTTGTTGTAATTAATTATTAAAACATTATTGTTAATAAGTTAAATAATATGTAACTTAAAATTTTTAATTACATTCCGATCGCTCATTTCCCCAATTCAATTATTAAAAAAATATTGTTATCCAAAATGGCAATAAATACTGGCAACTAAGTTATAGTACGACTATACCAAGTTTCAAATCGAAAGTAGATGGACACCTTATGATGTCTTGAGATTGAGACTATTTACAATATCTCGTCACGTGTTCTAGAAACAGATGGTGTCCTTGATGATTTTGTACAGTAGCGTGTTAAGACACACGGTGTCCAAATGCGCAGCTGTGTTTTCATCCACTATTTAAAAAAATATATAAAATTTATAAATATATTTTTATTGCAATGGTTAAGGACACCGTGTATCTCTAGGACGTGTGACGGGATATTAAATTTTTCACCGTTTAGATATGAACATTTTATGCAGCTTTGCGCATTATGCGGATATACCAACACCTATTCTGAAAATAATATTAGGTGCAAAACAATGTTTCCGTCGTTTTTGCAATGTTTAAATTATGACGTGAAAGGTCAACTCGCGGCCTTAAAAGGCAGGTACACACTCAAAGTGTTTTGTTAAAATATTCAGCCTCAATGATGTGTTAATTAGAAATATTGTGTTATAAACATAGCCAGTGCATCGAAGATTTAAAGTACAGTAAAATCAGCTCAATATATTTTATTGTCAGGATTGTCGAAGTTATCGAAATAATAGATGACTACTTAATCATTTTGAATGATTAATTAATTAGACAAGGTTATTTACGTATTTCATTTATGTAACGGTGTTTAAATTTGACTATTATCATAGATTATTAAGAAGATCCTTAGAAAATATATATTTCATTGTATAAATACCTAATTCATCATAGTCATAGCCACAGTCAGCAGGGTTGGGGACTTCACACGTTTTCACAGGATTGTTAACCTTTACCTTGGCTAAGCACAACAATTGCACTATGCTACAAGGACCATATTGTTTTAAGACAACTATATGATAACTTCATACAAACGTAACAGAGCGGCTTGTATGTATGCTCGGCCTCCGCGTACATTCGTATAATCTCGCGGTGCCCTCGCGTTGCATAGTGCATGCAGGTCGTCACATGTGCTATTAATTAAGTATAGAATTGAAGAACGCTTAAATTCGACTCGGTGTTTATGATATGTGTTTGTAGTAGTTTGGTGGTTTGTACTGCCTCAAGTCAGAATTCTTCAGCATTTCCTTTCTATTTCAGGAGTATTATTACTCAATAATTAAGACAACAATCCGCGATCCTGGCATAAAAATATCAATATGTAAGTATCTACTGCATTTAACAAAGGTTATCTCAATATTACATGAGAATACTGTGATGACAATTTTCTTCAAATTAAATTATGATTACAACCTGTAGTTATAACCTGTGGGTATGACTAAAATAATAATGTAACAACCCTACGTTCCGCGCGAAGTGTATGTAGGTTCTTAGGTTCTTAGTGTAAGTTTTCAAATATGTGAACCTAAATATCGTGTTTGTGTTAACGTTTTATTTTAAACCTTATAGATATATAATTAAGATCTAAATGAGAATCTTAACGCAAACGCGGTAGTTAACTTTGAATGATTACAAATTTACACTCAGACCTCTGGTGGCAGTTGCATTAAGTACTTGCTCTTATTATTTATCTTATTATTTTGTAATACAGAATGCTTTGATTTAAACTTTCACGATTTTCACACATTATTTGATTTTTAGTTCGGGAATTAATAATGTATTAAATATATTTCAATTACCTCGATGTTTCGAACGTATTGCAACGTCTATGGGTCTCGAAGGGATTGAAGAGGCGGGCGTCAGCTCCTTCTAGCCGTGCGACCTTTTCTAACTACCCGCACTTGGTGTTCATTATGAGAGTTGTGTGTCAGTCTAGTGATAATCCTAGTGCACAAATAAATAGATTAAGTCCCGAACTAATAATCAAATGATACAGAATTCTTCGATAAACATCGAGTATATAACCAGAAATAGAGACGAAACGTCATTTAATTTGTTTGAAAACTATTCTGCCATATCATTACTGTGACAACTGTGCTCCGATTGGCTAGCCCGAGTTCGAAACAATTGACGGGTGTCGTCAATGGATGTCGTCAATTGTTTCACTTCAAAACAAACAGTTAACTTGAGCTTTGATATAATGGACGTAAATTGCAAAATTACATATTACATATTTAATATTTAATTACCGATGAAATGTGATTCCGTTTGTTTTGTAATTAAATGTTTTGCTGTTTTTCCCACACCACCGAAGAACAGCACGGCACTATTTACATAAGAATTATGATTTATACTAACAAAATATGGATTATTTTTATCTGAAATTATATCATTACTAATAAATTTATCAAAATCGGTTCACTTAATAATCGCGTAACATACAGGTAACATAACATACACAACGCATATACCTATATATATATATATATATATGCTACCCACCTACCCAACCTACCATATCCTTTTGCATCGAAATTCCGTACCGCTTCCATAATCTGAATTTTGCTTTCCAAACCCTTACATTGGCTAAATGCGAAGGCAAAGCCATAAATTTTGAAAGATCAAAAAAGTCGAGTTTTATTTACGAAAAAATTAGTTAATTTGTGGCAGCTGCAGCGTAACAGCATCGTCGGCATCAAGTACTTTTCTATCTTTCAATACTTATTATTACATTATTATAGTCTCACTTCACAGTACCTAGTACAGAAGATATCGCGTCTGTATAGTACCTACTTATACAAATATAATGTACGTAAATTAAATAGGTATATGAGAAGGTCGTTACCGTCTACGGCGTCTACCTACGCAAACGGTCAACATATTTCGTACACGTGTTTCAAGTATTTCATACAAGAATATATTTCTTAACCTTAGGTGAAGTGGTTGCTCTGATACTACATGGAATCCACTAATTTGATACCAGATAACAGATTTTCTGGCACATTATTTTTTTTATGATATCAAGTGACGGGACGATCAAGTCGTGCGCCTGATGGTAAGCGACACGCCTGTCCATAACAGTTGCAGTGCCGCTCAGAGCTTTAAATCGCAAAGAACTGAATAGAACTGCCACTGCGTCCATCACCCTGAGAGACAAATAGAGAAGTCTCATGTGCCTGCAATTTTACTAGCACCCTTTAAAACAGGAACGAAGAAATGCTCACATTACTTCTTGGCGGTAGAAGTAGATAAGATGGCAGTGCTTCTCTGGTCGAATTCATACATAACATCATCGACGGTCTCTGTGGTCGAGTGGCGTGCACACCGGTTTTCATGGTGACCATCTTTGAGGTACCGGGTTCGAGCCCTGGCCGAATTTTTTCTATATTGTCTCGGGTCTAGGTGCTTGTGGTACCGTTGTAGTTTCCGATTTCCATAACACAAGTGCTTTAGCTGCTTACTTTGGGATCAGAGCAACGTATGTGATATTGTCTGATATTTATTTATTTACAAGGAGCTCTACTGCTACTTACTAAGTAAAGTTAATGTAATCACAAAAATATTACATTAACTTTACTTTTAACATAAATTTATTCATAGATTTTGACATCCTGGTGCTTCTGATGAACGAGTTTGGTATCCGGGTGGGCATCGTTCGTAATTTATTAAAATTTATAAATAATGTAATTCTACCATCGTAGCGCTTAAAGCGAAATTATAAGAGTTTATAATTTATTGAATACTAAGCATGGCACTAGATATCACATTGAATGCCCCTGACTTGTAATCAAGTAATTTTATTTCGTTGGTGCCATTATATTTTGTAGAAAATCAAGGTAGTTAGTAGGTACTTCAATAAATAATTCGTAAGGGCGCAGTGTCAGTGCACTTCAGATGTTTGCGATTTAAAGCTCTGAGTGGCGAAGTGGCACTGCAACTGTTATGGACAGGCGTGTAGCTTACTATCAGGCGCACGACTTGTTCATCCCGTCACTTGATGTTATAAAAATAATAATAACAATTTTAGAATTTTAAGAAAGTTGCGTTTCGTTGGATTCACCTATGGGTGAATCCATGCTTCAGGTCTCCTCTATGGCAGCATACGCAAACGTGGGAATCGAAATGGAGTCCACAAAAATATTGGCACTCAAGGTATTAATTCTACAGAAACAATTTTAACAAATAAATGCCAATATATTAAAATTGTATACTTATTTAAAAAAAACATTACGAAGGTAAGACGTTTCCGCGTAGATGCACTTGAGTTGTGATTGATTCCGCAAATAGCAGTGACTATCATAAACAAGTGTATACTATCAAATATAAAATACGTTTTAGGTGTGAATAGTAAAAACTATTTTCTTAATTGAGGGGTTTTGATACATGTAAATTTAAAAATATAAATTTCCGAAAAACTTTAGGTCATATTTGGTGACTATTGTTTTAATTCAATTTCATATTTGTAACAATAACTTATTTTATTTATACTACTTACAAAACTTACTATATATAATTCATTATTGTGATAAAATATAGGTAAGGTACAATAAAATCTAAAATACTAGGAAGTAAAACTAGGATTTTTAAATTATATTAAGAAAATTGGATCCCTGCGGCGAGGTGCCCAAGATAAAGAAAGAAAAACGTTTATTCATCAAATTGAGTCACTATACGCACTTAAATCTAATACTTAACACTAAAACAACAAATGGCTGCGTGATTTTAAGTTAGTAAGTGTGTATCGTGGCGCAAAAGAAGAAAAGGAAACGACTCAGCCATATGTCTATCTCGGGCGAGACAGACGCTGATTTTCAGTTGTTCCTGTTTCAGCGTCGGCTGAGACCTAAGGAAATGGTACATGCTCTGTGTATCCTCTGCTTTGTGCCACACTACGCATTTACAATACTCGTGTGATACTAAAAATAATAATAAAAGAATCGACCGACATTTAAGTAAACTTAGGGTCGTATTCCAGAACTCTACTCAATGCTCAAGTCAGGATTTGAGCAGACTTGAGTATGATTTCAAGCACTGAAAATACGACCCTAATGACAAGGGCTTGAGTATAATTTTCAGTACTCATTGCAATACTCAAGTCCTGACTTGAGTATTGAGTAGAGTTCTGTAATACGACCCTCAGAGTACCCTTCACCAAAATGGAATTAGTTGCGTCTGCCCCCCAAATATGTTAAATAAAATTTACAACCACATCCCAAACAGTACTAAAAACTGCGAAAGATCGACACAATTTTGTAAAGTATGAAAAACATTCCTTATTGACAAACCTTATTATAATTCGGAAGAATTTTACTTTAATTAGACTTTAATTTTTTAAAGATTTAGAATACTTAATTGATACAATATGTTCTTTGTTACTATTTAAAAGACCTTTTGAAGATTTAATGAAATTACTACATTTCAAATAATTAACAACTATTGAATGTAAAATGTATGTACTCGTATCTTGTATCAAGTATAATTCAATATTGTAATGTGATGATATTGTAAAAATTAATAATGTAGTATAATGTTATAAAGGAATGTATTAATCAATCTGCAA
>NW_020653200.1:4305531-4384201 GCF_003589595.1 Hyposmocoma kahamanoa
ACAGAATAGCAAAATGGGGAGAAAAAAAATTCGTTACTTTGCAACACTCTCGTATCTTGTTGCCGCGAAATTATTTTTCTGTTTTAGTGAATATTTACATAAAAATATGAGTTGAAACGCATTACTTACTTGTGGAATGCGATGTTAGTGTCTATTTTGTTTGTCTGTTGTATTTTTACACCCATTTACCGCACATTTCGTCATTTTTAGCAAAAAATTTTGGAGCTGTTCGCGGTGCAATATGACCTTGAGCACTAACAGCCCGCGCGCTCCTGGGACGCGTTTGGAACCCTCTAACTTGCCTCACTTAGCGTGTGCGGGCTAGGTTTCTATGCGTTATTATTCTAAGTTTTGTAATATAAATAGTTAGGCACCGATGCCGACGTAGTTTGATGTCTTTTACTAGGCGGCTGACAACTGCTGAATATGGACTAGGAAACTAAAATCAGTACTATATGTAACGTAACCAACGATTTTCACTAAAATTGCACAATTAAAACACTAAAAATTAAAATTTGTTTCCTTAATTATGTTTTGTGTCTTTGACACGTTCATAACAAATAAATACCCTCATGTCATCTGACATTTTTTATTATTTTGATGTGGGTAGTCTCTTTTCGGCTCTGTACACGCCAGTCTTTTGTTTAAGTAATTATCGCAATTTATGTTGACCCCCTGACGTTGGCGAAATCGTCGCGCAAAACGACGGCGCCATAGATACAAAAGTTGAAGTTGAAGTAATTTGTGTAATTCTTAAAGTTATTAACAGAAAACTACACGGGAAAATTCTTTGACTTAGATGAGTGTCTAGTTCCTTTATTTAATCTTATTATATTGTACTTCAATATGTGATCCAGACGCTATTTTGAGTGTATTGGAAGATCACATCTTTTACAGCTTCACTTCTGGAAACAATTCCATTTTATGTAGTTTATAGTACTGAATTCACGAGAATAGACTTGTAGTTCTTATATAGTAATTTAAAGTGTTCCTTGCTCGAATGAGTTTGTAAATGGATTGCCTTAATTTTTTGTAAATCTGATTAACCTATAATAATGTGTAAATTAGAATCCCTCAACATATAGCGCGTGACCAGTGATCGTTAGTGAACGCCTGTTCATACATTTTTTGTGAATTTCAGGTTTCCGACGTGCTCGAGACCACTGAGCGACCATCTCCGTTGTAGCCACCCCTGAGTTTTATAAACCCACGAAATATAAGTGTTAAGCCATCTGTGTATTTTTATTTCTGTTCTGTAGATTCGGGGTCCTAAACCCTGACGTTTCAATAATATACATGTATATTCATAACACGTCGCCCCTTATATGCATTACTGACTTGTGAAGACAACTGTCAAAAATTGTCTGTTTATTTTTTAACCGAATTCAAAAAGAAGTGTTCTCAATTCGGCAGTTTCTTTTTGTAATAATGCTACGCGATTACTCCGACATTATATTTGAAGAAAATATTCCACCTCTAAGGGTGCCAAATTAGGGGATGAATTCGGTTTATTGAATTAAACCCACTTTCCATTAACCGATTTCAATAAAACTTGGCAAATAGATGTAATTCCACAAACTTTTGTTATCGGCTTTATTTATTTAATAATTATACTCATAAATAAATAATTATATATAATAATTACAAAAAGTTACTTTAATTTTAAATCCTCGTAGTAGTGTAATACTTTTCCTTTTCACGTCGGACTATGGACAAAAAATTGCCCTCAAGTAATTTTGCTGGAAGGCGTCCTAGTTCGTCCCAGAGTGTGTGAGTGGTCTGGGTGGCTGGGAAGTGCATCAGAGTGGATTCCGTAATTCTGGTACACAAGTACAAGGTTTAGAGTTTAGAGACCAGACAATTGGTGTGGTAGTCTGGCACATATTATATTAAGTATTATTACATTATTTGCGTGTAAAATTTACAAATTGCGTAAACACAACCACCCTTTTGTAAAGCAGATCCGTGAGAAGAAACATGCAGTTTATATCGTAGATATGGACTTCTTCTATATTCCATTGCTATTTCTAAAGGTCGCGCTAAGCAGCCAGACGTCACTTAGTCGATGTCTACCTTTCAAAGACTTTGTGCCTGTGGCGGCACAAGCTGGCGATTTTTACATTGCATTCAAACTGATACTGACTCTATTCGGTACAAATGAAATTCTACATCGTATTGCATGTACTACATAATCTGCCTTACAAGGAAATATACCTTATTGTTAAGAACCTAAGTTACACTTTGTATTGCCCGTTGCGGGATAAGTAGGCGGCGCTATGCAGCGCATCGCGGTGCAGCGCGGTTTTACTTTTGTGTTTGAACAAATGTATACTTTATTTAGCAGAGAATATGTTCTACAGTATATTGCATTTCATAAAGTGCACCCGCTGCAGCCCGCGCCCCCTTGCTGCAGTTTCGTTTTCATTTTTTGTTTAATGAAATGTTGTCGTATTTTGTAGAGAATAAAGCTTATGTTGCATTTGCTCATTTTAATGCATTGCCACGCCGCGGCGGCTGCAATATGATGTATATATTAAAAACTATCGGTTTTCATTTGGTTTCATACCTCACATAATTTGTAATAAATACTACACTACGCTAGAACTGTTTGACCGCCTATCTATGTGTAACCTTGTATGAATTTCTATTTATAGTTCTTTAAATTAGAGAGAGTTATTTGGGAGAGAAGAGCTGTTTACATAATTTTATGAACTTGATTTCGGAGGCGTCACCGACATGTCGGAGGGTAGAAATGCCCGAAAAATTACGTTACTGAACTGTATTTCAGTTAACAATCAACGACAAAGATTTAAACTTAATGGTCATGTAAATGTTAAAAAACTACATTGTCAAGTACAATGTAGTATTCATGTTTACTCTCCATTCCTTAAAGTTTTGCAGTGTAACAATTGTCTAGATTGTTAAAAACAACACTAGTTTTCATAAAATAATTTCCGTTAACAAAGGAAAGAAATTGTAACACGTATATTTACAAATCCTTTATTTAAAACGATTAAAAAATATACCGAATGATATTTTCCCTTGATTTCTTTTTACTTGACATATGAAGTCATGTGATAGTGGCATGGCAGCCGGTGTTTTCACAGTTATTTTATTTAAGTGAAATATTAATTATTGCGACTGAACACAATGAACTTTTTGAAACACTTTGTAATATGAGGATCATTATCTATTCTCAAGTCATACAACCTTTTTTACGTGCTTAGATAATAAGGATAAAAGTGTCACTAACAAAGAAACGTCAAAGAAAATAAATGTCTGTTTATAAAATAAATACCTATCTAAAGTAATTTTACCTTGTACATTACTTACCAATCTTACACTTTGCTCTGTTCTATTAATAGGCAGTAATTAACATGTTTATTGGTTTATATAAACAGTATATAATCGCAATCGAGAATGTTGTTGTAAAAATGGAAAACCATGTTTTTTGTTTCGTTCTTGATGATAAGTAGAGTAACACTTTTTTGTCGCGACGCAATAATTAACACAATTTAGTTTCTAAGATATTTTTGACAAATCTTCACTATCAATTTTTGAATTTCATATACATGTTGATGAACATATATGTATACATCCAGAATATTAATTCAATGGAAATAGAGGTGCTAACTATGGATTTCATTAAAGGAAAAGTCAATGTACCTATGCGTACAATGAGATCTCGCGTGACATGTGGGAAAACTATCAATTAATAGTTACGTTTGCAATAATAATTTATTTAATAAAATCTCAACAAATGGTAATTACTCTAATAAATTACTTGTTACATGTAATGAATAATAAAAAAGCCTACGCAATTAGAATCATATACAATATGTTCAGATTTTTTACTTATATTTAGTAGCAAGTAGAGCTCTTTATGAAAGAGTTCGTCCGGGGAAGTACTGCCACCTTATCTGTTTCTGCCGCCAAGCAGTTGTGTGAGCATTACTGCATTCCGGTTTCGAAGGGTGCTGGTGAAATTACAGGCACATGGGACTTGTCAACTTATGTATCAGGGTGACGGGCGCAGTGGCAGTGACTCTCAGATCTTTGTGATTTAAAGCTCTGAGGGACAATGCAACTGTTATGGACAGGCGTGTCGCTTACCATCAGATGCACGATTTTTTCGTCCCTTCACTTTGTTATAATAATAAAAAAAGTTTAGTAAACATGATCCCAAAAGTCTCATTAAGATACAATTTTTAGGACGTATATACTTCCCCTAAACTGCTACACTACCGCACGTGACTGACAAATGAAGCGATTAAATTGAATAGTAATAGTGTCGGCAAAACAGAAAGGTGCAGAGTGCAGATATTATTATGTAGCGGTAGAGTGTGTGCGTGCGCGGGGTGGGTTGGCGTTCCGGCGTCTGTTGCCTGCACGCCGGCTGCCGCTATTAGCAACCCGTGGTGCGCTCGCGCCAGTAGCGCGATTAGCCCCGAACGACACACACGATGGTAGCGCATACGCACGCGCTCGCCGCCGCGCTTTTGTGTGCGCTGGCTGGACAACTCGGTACTGGTGCAAGTCTCCACTGTGCCATGAGAAGAGAAATCTCCCCCTGTACTTGCCGTCGCGAAGAAACTAGCACTGGAAATATTTTAGTCGTCTGCCAGAGAGTCAACACTTACGAGGATATTGCTCGAGCCCTCACCAACAAGTTCAGTCCCGAGACCAAGATCGGACTTGAGATATCCTACTCGCAAATGCCGGATTTTATTGATCATAGCTTCCGAGAACTCGGTCTTTCCATCACAAAACTTAAACTCAACTTCGACAACCTAAGGCAAGTGGATAAGTTGGTTACAGAAGTTATTAATTATATGTGCTACGGTGTGCGGACGATGCTAGCGGAAAAAGCCCATATTTATTTGTACGACAGAAGTTCTATGTTAGACCATTATAAAGACATAAAATTAGAAACCTCTTTTAAATTGTGATCGAATTGCATCAAAACAATGTGTAATTTGAATGAGAAAACAAAAGGTCTGTGATAAGAGGCGCGCAACAACGATGAGGATAGGGTCCTTATCGAAAGAGTGGGCGGTGCCCTCGCCAGGGTTGGTGGCCGACCATAGATTCAGATAAAATCTAGATGCTAGCGTTAAATGAGCTACTAGAACACTTCAATCGAGTTATCGATGTGAGCGTAAATTTCCCATAACTAGTGGTCATTTGTGATCATAGAGCCGTATTAAAATATAGACGTATCTGTTATTGAGATAAGGTTCTTATTAATAATTTTGCTATTTGAAAGTATAAACCATGATTCACATTGAAACTACCAAATTAAACTTCCCCGATACATTGTTCCATTCAGTAAACCAGGATTACTCGTAAGACAGCGGACCTAAATCAGCTGATTGAACCATAGGAGCACGTAATTTTGTCTGTGGTACAAAATTGTATGGTAAGCAATTACAACTTTGATCTAAGGAGATATAGGTTCTTATAAAGTTTCTTGAACAAATTCTGAAATAGTGACTAATCGCGATTTACAAGATGTTAAGGATTTGGTGCCGGCTTAGGAATGATGCATAGGAAGGAAAGAACACATGGACGTAGAAACGTCGTCACTACAAGTGATGATGACAAGATTCTTCAGCGATATCGCATATCGCGTTAATGAATATTTTCGTAGTGAGACATCATATGACATCGAGCAATGCGATATTTTATTTTAAGGTATATAAAGTGCAGTACGAATTTATGATATATTTTCACATATAATTTAAACAAGATGTCCGGAATTAGCCACGCGATTTGTCGTGTTCGCTCCTGTTTTCTTGGTACTTCGCTTATTCGTAGTTTACTGCGGAGTGCGAAATAGTCCCAGCACGCGCAATGTTCTTGTTACCGTGATCATACAATCTACATCTTCTAAACGAATCGTCTTTCATAGAACTATTTCATAAATCTAATAAGGACTCTATAAATCTACAATAATTATAATAATATAATAACATAGAGGAGTGTCATCAACGACTGAATGATAGTTAAATATAAAAATTTACATTACCTGCTGCGTTTAGTACCTAATGACAAAGTAAAAATAATACGATGATACATTGATACAACTCCTGTCTGTGGCGACCTTTAAGACACTAACGTTGTGTGAGAAAATTCACGAAACGCACCCATTTTGGCCGGCCTTTTTTGTATGGATACACAAACACAAACAACAAAAAAGTACAGATCAATGATTCATCATTTAAAGGATTCGATCTTTCAAGCAGTCTTTGTCTCTGCCTGAAACCAGCAATTATTATAAAACCTTGTTTTATAGAACATATTGTTCAAAGCGATAAAACGCATATAGCCCCATTTAAACAATGGATTAGGGAAACTGTCGATAAGAACAAAATTGTCTATGTGAAAATAATTTGCAATGAGTCCAGCACCTATCTTCGGGAACAATTGGGTTGTCCGTGACCCGTCGGCTCGCCCCTTATTGACCACTCAATTGATCTCCTTTGATTTTATGTCATCATAATTGTATTATCAAAATGCATGGCCTATGTATTTTTCGCTGTGGCCTAAGCGATGTTTGTGCTTTCGGGGGTGCATGAGTCATATCAAAGAGCTAAAAAACTCCGTTCTTTGAAAGTCTTTGACAGATATGATGTAAAATGACCATTGTTTATGTTGAATGTTAGTCTTATTAGCCTAAATAAAAATACAAATATGCAACATTTTGTTATCAATTTATTGCTGGAAATGAATATACCTAATTATAAAGCTACCCTTAAAATAGTAAATATGCATGGGGCTAAATTAGTTCCGTTTATATAGTAACCTTTCGTTGGTGAACTCCGGGATCGTGTGGGGATGGTATCTAGGAGACGTTGCTCGATAGTTTGTTCGGGTTATCAGAGGTCGCTTCTAAAGCAGTAAAATTGAATGATATCATGTCGGTCTTGTCGTACCCACTATATTTACTCATTAATTGTGTACTAACAAATTACAGTAGCCGTTGTTTGTCGCGATCCAAATTTGTAAACTCATTTCATTACTTACGTAGGGTACCTACATCCTGGGTTGAGACGTTTTTGAATGGCAGAAAGTCAAGAACAATTTCAAAATTTCTCAAAAAATAGCATTGATTGAAAAAAAATTAGGAAATTTTAAATCCAATTCTATATCACATTAAACTATGTAGATACTAGAAAAGACAGTGTGACATCAGTAGATCATGATGCTAATCATCACGTTAGCAAAAACCAACTTAGTGACAGTGTGAAATCACTCTGAGTTCTTCGGCCAACCTAGCGCGCTTCAGTTAATTGTATTTGCTGGTCCCGTTTTGTAATTTAATTACCCTTTGGCCTAAGCGAGAACGTCAATTATGAATCGTTCGGCGGGCGAGTAGCGAACCTCTGGCGGACTAAGTACTTCTGTAGTCAGTATTATACGCTAAGGAGAATTAACCGAAACCGATAATGGTACCCGATAACCGGGTAATGTGAGCATTACTGCGTTCTAGTTTTGAAGGGTAAGGTGCTGGTGAAATTACAGGCACATGGGACTTGCCAAGTTGTGTCTCAGGGTGACAGGCGCAGCGGCAGTGCCCTTCAGATCTTTATGATTTAAAGCTCTGAGTGAGTGGCACTGCAACTATTATGGACTCCAATGACGTGGTCCGCAGTTCAGATTTGTACATAATTCAATCTTTTGTGCATTTGTTTGATATTAACATTTTTATATTGGAGGCAGAATGCCCAATTATTTGTATAAAAACAATTTCATCTGCGTATTTATCGCAAAATTTGCTCTATAAATTATATAATATTAAACCATAGTTAAAAGTGATTACTCTGGTGTATCATTAAAATGCGGTATCAACTCTAGGGGAGCAAATCGGTGGGATGGTTTCTACTCCACCGGAAATCTTCAGTGTGTTTTAAGCGCCGGGATTAGAGATTACGCTACTCCTTACAGCGTCCCTGAAATATGAAGGTAACTAACATTTCACTTGGTTTGTTCTGTAAGATCATTGATTGCTCTCCTTTAATGCGTGCTAGATCATTATTGATTGCTCTGCCTTGGTTTTAACATTAATGAAATCAACGTTTGATAAGTTTAACACTGAAAAATCATATAGTTTGTGTCTATGTGAAAATGGTACTCTTCAAATAAAAAGGCGCAAACAAAGTAGTCGAGTATAATCTTTTTAATGTAATTTTGTTAATTTCAGATCAACATACATGCCACAGCGCTAAATTTTCTAAAACTTTTACGAAGATTACATAGATATTAATGTAATGAGTGTCCCCAGTGTTATTAATAAAACCAAAAACCGATGGAGGAAACGAGTTCTTGTGTGGAGACCACAACTCGGCTAATGTAGTGAAGGTGGCCCTCCGGCCAGATGGAATGACGATCTATGAAAGTCTGCTAGCAAGCAGTGAACGCGAGGAGGGAAAAATTACGCACATCGGAAGACACCTTTTTCCAGTAGTGGACTGCCATGATCTGATGATGAATCGTTATTAATAATGTCAGAAGTTATAACTTAATACACAAATAAATAGTTTTTTTTTTAATTTTGATTTCTTTATAACAAAACATTTTTTTTTATAACATCAAGTGACAGGACGAACAAGTCGTGGTAAGCTATACGCCTGTATATCAGTTACAGTGCCATTCAGAGCTATAAATTGTAAAGGTTTGAGGGGTACTACCACTGCGCCCGTCATCCTGAGACATAAGTTGACAAGTCCCATGTGCCTGTAATTTCAAAACCAGAACACAGTAATGCTATAACATGACTGCTTGGCGGCAGAAATAGGTAAGGTGGCAGTACTACCCTGGACGAACTCTTTTACAAGGAGCTCTACTGCTGCGTCCTGCTCATCATGAAAATTTGATATTCATTTATTCAATCTTGGCGCCTATTCGAGATCTATGATACTCATACGTCCTATTTGATGTGCAATACCAAGTTTTATTATGTTTTGAGAGAAATACTTGCCAGTGCAATCAGTTCACTAGGCCATTCTCCAAGACATATCCATTCAAAAACATTGCAGCCAGTCGATAAGTTTTAAGGTGACTCTTCATACGTTTATAACATTTTTCTTGGGGAACTTTCGTAAACACAAAAACAATGACGACAAAGTCCGCTCACACGCAATATGAGTGGTCATTACAACACTAAAATAAAAACAGCTATGCGCGAATTTGTACTCTTAACATTTATTGCAAAATATTAATCTGTATAGGTTTATGCACATTGTTTTGTTTTGTTTTGCTAATTATAAATTTAAAAGTGAATTAATAAATTTAAAAAAAGAAATTTATGGGAAATGAAACAATTTTTCTGGATTTAAATCGCGTATGTTTGTTTTTTCAAACAAACCAACGTTAACCGTGACTATGGGACCTGTCAAGGACCCGAAACGTTGGTTGGTTGGAGTTTATGATAAAATATATAAAAGTAGGATAGCCTATTCGGTATTTATTCCGGTTTTGTTTTTTGATTGACTTAATTAATTGTTTATTTTGTTGACGTAGGATCATGATCACTTAACTAATGTTTTCTAATATTAAAGCAAAAATGGAAAAAAAAATTGCTTTTTTTCAAACACATATTACAATTCAGGAGACCAGGGAGAGAAAGACCAATATCAGCTAAAAAAATGTTTTGAATCATTACCGCCATCTAGTTAAACATTTAGCTTATTTAGCTAAATCAGAAAGAGGCCAATTAGGTTCAATGTCTTGAAAAACTAGATTTTACTGCTCGGTTTAAAAAATGCTTGGAATTAAATGACATCAAATTAAAATTTTAAGGAAGTGCTTTTTTTATGTTAACATGGATTACATAACGTTACAGTTATTTATGTCAACGTCGGCTTTATTTCAGATAGCATTATTTTGTCATATTCACAAATGTTAAAAATATTTCGAAATTAAAAATTCGTTTATCCTAAAATTTTCCCAAGTGATGTTGATCATTCTTTCTCTGGACTCTTCAAATTGTGTTCGGATTCAAATAAAAACCTTTTCTTGTAAATAACGCTATGAAATAAAACATATTTTAAAAATGTATTCTATCGAACTAAATGTATCTTTTTAACGCTTTCCCATGACGTGTTTGTCAACATTATATAAAATATTTATTTTAGACTTCTTAACTAAGCCGTGAAAAGGAAAGCTTAGGGAGTCACCACACGGAATCGCATTAGGCTGGTCAGAAGAACTGTAACCGCAATGCAGTAAGCGTAAAAAAGACGTCCGTTCGCTTGAGCTCGGGCGACGCGATTTCCTGCCAAATTTCTAATCGCGTCCATTCAGCGCGTCGATGACTGCTACAATGTACTCTTTGATGACTGCTGAACTCACCTGAAGACATACGAATGGTTCCGATCGCGTTCCCAGAACGCCGATGACGGCTGAACTCAACCGAAGACGTCCGACTAAATTCATCGGTCACCAAAAATTATAATCGAGCAAACTCTTAAATAAGTACAATCACAACGACGACGAAACACATCCGTATTACACGGGAATGTTACTGATACTGTCGGTCACATGCGAGCGAGCGACTCCGAAGGTGCGAGACCTCTATTTATACCCCCCGATAGGCGGCGACGACGGCCGATCGGCTGTAGTAAAATATCATCGGCTTAAGCCAATTCCACGTCGATATGTGTGGTGACTCCCTTAACGGTGAGTCTTCGGTGTGCTGTTTTTCGTAAATTTATCATAGTTGCGCACTGGGTTGTTGCGAATATCAAGATCCGCATCCGCGGACAATCTGCATGAATTAAAATATCGGCATCCGCATCAACATCGCTGCTGATTTTCATTGCGGATTTTCGAGTCGTGACATGACTGAAAAGACACGCTGGAATAATTTAAAAACCTTCTAGAAACAGACTGTAAGCCGACAAAGCAACTCAGCTGTTGTTTTTTAATTATAACTTTGATAAAATTCCACAACGATTAAGCTAGGCAGATTGATTGTTTTCATGCAGATTGACTATTTTGTTAATGAATATAACAAAATGATTCAAACAATATTTTATTATAATACCAAAGGAAATAGAAAACTTTTTCATATAGATAGATTCAATAAAGATGTACATTTTTCGCTTATTTTTTTATTTTAATTGATTATTTTGTTAATAAATGTCACAAAATGATTGAAACAAAATATTATTACAATACCAAAGAAAATAGCAAACTTTTTCATGTAGATAGATTCAATAAGGATGTACATTTTTCGCGTTTTTTGTATTTTTTGGTTGTGATTGATTATTTTGTTAATAAATGTTACAAAATGATTGAAACAATATTTTATTACAATACCAAAAAAAATGTAAAACTTTTTCATGTAGATAGATTCAATAAAGATGTACATTTTTCGCGTTTTTTTTAATACAAAAAATCAACATGAAGTAGATTTTTTACACAACAGCATCCGGTGATGTTAAAAAAACCTGCATCAGTCACAACCCTGGTGCGTAAATAATCATATTATTAAAACAAGAACAAGTCGACTAAGTCAAAATGGAGTGCCATGTAATAAGGCTTTCTTTTACACGCTCTAAAATTTTTATTTATTTGTTATTTCAATGTTGCGTTATAATTACATCGTCGAATACCTGTTGAATGACAATTTGGCGACAAAATTTACCTAAAGCTAAGTACTAATGATAGATGAATCTGAAATTATTCATCTGTTTGTTATACAGGGAAAAAAAAATGAACTTGCGAAAATGTTTGAGGATGAAATGTTTAAATGTATTTGTCGGAATACCTAATTATTGCTTTAAAAAAAGAAGTAAATAATAAAAATAATTTATATGTCGGAGTCGGTCGGACACAGTTGTCATATTGCATCATTAGAAGTAAAATAATTATTAAATTTTCTTTTAAATTAAAAAAAATGTATATCCATGAAAACATAGAAATTCCTTAATTTCTAAGAAAAAAATTATGTATATCCGTGAAAACATAGAAATTCCTTAATATTTTTTTCTCTTTTTTATCTTTACTTCTTTTCATAATTACACTAATTCAAAACCCGTTCAAAGTACTTTTATTACATACGTACTGTAAAGTTTCTTATAACGAAACGATAATTCAATTTCAATTAATGTGTGTTCGTTAAATTTATTTATAGAAATTAATAAATGAAATAATATAGAATCAAAGTCCCTAAATAAAGAGTATAAAAAAAATATGTTATATTTTTTTTACTCTTTATTTAGGTACTTTAATCGTTACTGAACATGTCGGCCCCATTATAAAAACAATACCTCCAGAAAACACTTAATAAAATCCAGACAGACAAGTCAAAATACTACCTACCCAAACTTATATACAAAATCTCGCGGCGCTACATGACAGTTTCGACAAAACAGATTGAAACCACCCAACATTAAATACACATACACCGTAACCGCGCCCTGATGGGCTCCGTCCGAACACTCCATGAGAAAATGATGTACATCCTCAGAAATCCCACACACTTTGCAATTCGGTGAGTTCACCCTCCGCATCAAATACAAAAAAAAAATTAATGGAATGTGTCCGGATCGAAGCCTATGCACGCTGACAGTTTGACCCCTGCTTAACTTACCATGGTGAAACCAAGGGACACGAGGAGGTTTTGTACCAGATTCCTTTTTCCTGGGACCTCACATCGAAATATTCCTTCCAACGAAAATAGAACTTGCTCTTGTAGTTTGCAACCACTTCAGAGAATTCAGTCACAATGTCAACCTCAGGCCCCTCTGAAGCAGTCGCAAAGGCTAAACGGTCCGCTTCCTCAGTCCCTACCAAGCCAATATGTGACGGCACCTATTGAAACCTCAAGCATCTCCCACTAGTCATAACATTACTTATTTGTTGTAAAATTTTATAAGCTAATGAAATACACCGTTTGCCATAAGTACACCGAGCTATATGTTGAATGGCACTTGTACTGTCAGTCAAGTTTGTCAAATTTTGACAAATTAACGTCTCCACTTACGACAACGCCTCAGATATTGCATATAACTCTGCCGACATTATTGTTACTCTAGACATAATTTGAACTCACCTGCCCTCTTATTATTAACTGGGTCAAGAAAAGCTGCCCCTATCTTATCACCGCACTTAGAGCCATCAGTAAATATTTTAAACCAACCTAAATACGAAGAATATCATTCTATAAATATATTTTTACATATTTTGTTTTCACAAAAAATGTAAATATACTCGACGCGTACCTGCAAACGAGGGGCGCTGCGCGGCGCGTGGTGCCATACCTGAAGGGACGCGTATAGGGATTCACAGTTCATGAAGAGGTGATGCACTTTGTAGCCAGCAGTATATGCAGTCATTTTGCGACCATCAACCACCAACGCACCTTTCGACAACACATAAAGCAAACTGGACAAGAAATGGATTCAATGCGAAATCGATATGGCGATGAGAGACATAGCCATGTCAATTGCTTTGAAATAGTGTCCTATGTCAAAAGCACTCAGGCAGAAACTTTAACAAAAACTGCGGCGAATCTGGTGCGTAAAGCCAACGAATCGTATTCCGACTCAATGTTGTTAGAGTATTATTTTGACAATGTTTAAATTGGTTGCTTTATATAGTAACCACGTGCTGTCTAACGCTCTATATGTCCGTAATCGAGACCAGACTTCACGTTCATTCATTCCGCTGTAGGGTCGCATTTTTATATGTTACAAGTATCGCATACTTAACAAGTTCAGGAAGAATCAACTATAAAAAAATTATACTTGTTTGAAAAAAATATTTATGTTAAAAAAGTTTATATTTGCGTTTTTTACAAATTACACATCTAGACCGGGATTAACATGGCTATAATTTGTTGTCCGAAGGTTTCATAGCTGCCGGTGCTAAATCACAAACAAAAGGTTTTCTAGATTTTCTATTAAATTTCGAATGATTTTTTCAAATAAATACTACTTTTTTAATCCTTTTTTTTTAATTCTTACACAATGTCAAACTCTCGAGCTAAATGATTCTTTCACTATGATAAAATTGTACTTGTTTAAGGCGGGAATAACTTTAGCACTTTCTCTCAAGGCGGCGGCGGCGGGCGCAAATTACTTAGTATATTAAAAGTCAAGTGTAACGTGACCACATAATAGATGTGTACAAGGTTGTTGCTGATGTAGGTAAAAACCTGAAACATCAGCGGATGCGGACGCGGATGCTGACTTAGCTTACTTTAAAACAGCAAAATGCTGTACAGATCCTTATTGAATCTACATGAAAAAGCTTTTTTAATGATTATGTGACTTTTGTCATACTGACATTTTCTCAAAGGTAAGAACGACGGTGGAGCTGCTTTTTGAGCTTGCAGTTTGTATCTGGATGGTTTGTAAATTAATGTCACGACGTCAATATCCACAATGGACTACAGCATCAATCAATGAGGATGCGGATGCTAATGCGATATTTTAATTTATGGGGATAGTACGCGGATGTGGATGCTGATGTTCGCAACAAACCCGGTGGGTACTTGCCTATAGGTAACAACATATAGGTGTGTATCTACACTAGGTACAGTTCTTCATCGGCGTGTACCCCGAGATGAACGTGTTAATTTACGGACCTTCGTTTCATTTTATAGCGGTATTGTCTATCAGTGTGAATGTAAGGTTTAATCTAAAAATAAGAATTGCACCCCCTATGGAAGAACGGCATAAGTGAAGTTACGTCAAACGTGTTTATTGCTCCATTAGATACAGAAAATTATCACTCACATGTTCTCCAATTCTTGTAACTTTATCTACAATATTAGTCGATATAATTACAAGAATTGGAGAAGATGTATGTTATATTTTTCTGCATCTAATGGAGCAAGAAAAGTTTTTGACGTAACCCCACTTAGGACATTGTCCATGAGGGGTGCATAAATCAGTAATTAATATGCACTGACCGTGATTATGTAAGAGATAATAATATGGTTACTAATAGGTATTTAATATTTAAACTGCGGTGTTGTGGAAGAGTTGGGTTTATTGCACATCTTTATCAATGCCTTTAACTAAAAAACAATACTTAAAACATAAAATGAGGGTAAAAACAGTGTTGGGAATGTATAAATCTTTCGTATGATGCCCTTTTTCTTAGTTGCTATTTCCAAGTGTCAATTACAAATATTAATTTACGTTTCAGTCCTATTTGCAATAAAAAAATATATTTCTTTAGTGTGCTTGATACGGTGAACCAATGTTTAATAAATACTGATCAACGATATTGTGTTGCCAAGATCAAGAAAATGTTGATATTCGAATGTTGGCAATTTCTCGTCAAATAATATTGTTTCAAAATAACTATGGAATTTAATATATTAAAAAGTTTTATCTAGTTAAAAAACAACAGAATAGAATAGAATCATTTATTTCATATTATCAATGTCACAATATTACAATTCAAAATACAATGTCAAGGGATAATAGGATCGTCATTAACGCAAACAATAATAATTAATATAAAATATAGAAGTATAACTATTGCTTGTCTAAATACCATGAAGTCAAAATTACAATTGTGAGCTAATGATAATGAAATAATAAGTTGTGATCGTCTTCGTTGACGACAAACACAGTTAATTTTTGAATTAACAAATCATTCCCAATTAGATCGAACGTCTTTGTAAGGTCGCAAAAAATACCTGCAGTTTAATATGGATTCGATTATTTTTTATATATTCGGAACTATGGATATCGGTTGTGGCTTTCAACATGGGTCACATGCACTTCCCTTTGTACACTGGACATACACGGGTACTTTTCAAAATACCAGGATATGTATGTATAGGTACCTTCCGTAAACATTTAATTTATTAAAGTAACGAGTATATCTGCAATCACTGACCAGACAGACATTAATATATTAATAGAGATATTGTACCTATATGTCTAGCGTTTTTGATGTATGCCACATTCCTTTCACTACCCTCTCCAACGAGTCACGAGTGATAGTTGGCAGGCTGTACTGGGGAACATCGCATTCGCCTACCTTCTTAAGATTGACATTGATTTGTCTTCCATCACAGTGTAAATGTAATTTTGATGTGATTGTGAGAAAATAATCATTGGAGTTATGAGTCAGTTGAACACTTTTTGGGTAAATTCTGTTGAAACTTCATCATTCACAAGCTACCTTACTCGAGTTTTTAGTAAACATCGTCTTATTATCATTGAATACGCGACGATCGCGCAGACTGATCGATTTTATTAAATTTGAATGATGTTGGACACATTTATTTAATACAATGTCGTGTGGAAACTGGTTTTTCATTGTGCAGAAATTATTGTACATTGTAATGTGGCGGTTGAGTTCTTCACTCACCCATGGGAGTAGATTTTTAATATTTTTTTAAATAGGGTAATTAAAATAATGTAATAAGATAATATTCTCATCAATGAACAATATTTTTCATTAATATTAATATAATTTGCATAAATAAAATTTCCGATTATAATTATAAATGCCCATTTAAAATAAATTAATAAATCCTCTGCACAGTATGTTGACGTATAAATTTGTTTACGTTTTTGTGTTGCGTAACAGGTAATACAAACAACTGTGCATTGTGGTCGCATATTGACGTATCTAGCGGAGAAACGGTTATGTAACAGTCATCGTTCGAAACTATCCCACAAACCAAAGAAGTGCTGCAAGTGTCGCATTCGCGTGTAGGAAAATCGACAATATTTTTTGTTTGTTTTATGTTATGTATTGTAGTTTACTCAAACAACAGCTCACTAAACAGCTCAATAGGTCGTATAGGCATTGTCTGTCCGAGTTGTCGCTCAAATAATCTACGTTTATGTCACGGACCAAAATTAACCTTTTATTTATATATTTATAACATTGTTGACAATCTTAATTAAAATTGTTGAAAAAATTTTCTCTTGAATATAGAAATTGTTTAAAATCTCCATTTCCGGTTCTATAAATACCCATAATAAAAACATTTATTTTAGGTATTTATAGAACCGGAAATGGACTTAATTTATTGAGCAACATAAAAATGACTCGCGGAAATATTTACTTAAAAGTGCTATTTCGCCCACACACTCGCACTCACATCACATCCGATAGAGACAGCAATAATATTACCTAATTATCAAGTCTCAAATCGTTACCAATATCTACTTACTGAGAAAACTGCTGCGACCAAGGAACAGACACTGAAGTCTTAACAAAAGGTACGGAACCCTGAAGGAGAAAGATTATAAATTCAATAGAATTGTTATATTTCGAAATTAAATTGTAGGAAACAATTTAGAGAGGGAATAGTTTTTATTAGAAGAAAACGTGACTCTCACACAATCTGTTACCGTACAAATAAAACACACCGTGTTTTTCTGAGTATGTCTGGATACACAAGCCTACTTATGCGACTAACACTAATCAATTTTGGATGGAATATGAAATATTAAAGTTAGGATGATATGGTACAGAAATGGAGAACGCGGTGGCGGCGTTGGGCGCCGGTCAGCGGGCGACCATGCGACCGTTTGGCGCCGGCTCTGAGCTGATAACCCCGGAACGTTGACCTGTCACATTAGTGTTTACTAAACTCGCGTTACACGCTCTCGATCCGTCATGATGCATGTTCAGCTCAATATGTGTAACACTTTTCAAACATCGACATTCTGCAAACTATCGCTGCATTCGTAATTGTCATGTGCGTAATGGGCGATAAGGGCTTTTACGTCCTCTCGTCGCCCCTTAACCTTATTTATCAATTGTGATTGAGACCACAACATCAAGTTGGTGAAAATGGATATATTTCGGACATATATTATCAATACTAACGTTAATTCTAGTTACATTATTATGTACATACTCAATAAGGCGTTCAATATAAATGCCATTATTAATTAAAATGGTAATGGGTCGGTACACAAGTAGGTAGGTATTGTAGACACGAAACTTCTCTTTATCTGGCTAGATAAACACTTACTAGTATGTATTATAATTGCATTACGATGAATTTTATATGAGTAATACTCGTATATACATGCTCGCGTAAATCTAGTTAAAATATATTATGGTACAGGGACTTATTTGTTAGTTATTATTTATTACGTAGACTTATCAAGCGATAAGCAAAGTTATAATGGTCCGAAGAAATATTTTTATTTTTACCCTCTACTTGACTGCTGCTTTCGATGTGATTACACGTAAAATATACATGATATTGTATCGAGTTCACAGATTTTCGCGATTGTTATGTTGTATACCATAGGTTACAGATTTTCATTTCCAATATATTACCTATAAATAACAATAATATTAATTAAATATTAGACATCACACATGTTGTTCCGATTCCAAATAAGTGACTATGGAATGACTTGTGTTATGGAACAGCACCACAAACACTATAGAAAGACAATATAGAAAGGTTTTTCTAAATAGACCCGGCCGGGGTTAGAACCCGGATTCTCAGAGATAGCGACAGCATGAAAACCGATGTGCAGAGCCATTCGACCACGGAGGTCGTCAAACCTATATAAACTGAATAGTGTTAATTCTGAACTTAATTACGATAATTCAAACAAACGGGTGCCTATTTTTATGTTAATGTTAATAATGAGATTTTTGCAATCGTGATAGATAGGTGTCAATACATTTATCCTAGGTGTGCAATACATATATGCTAGGTATGCAATACATACGTAAAGGTTTTTTTATAAAGTGTCAGTGCGCATTTGATCTCCATCTCACCTGATGGAAAGTGACGATGAGGTCGACGATGGAGCATGCGCACCTAAATACCGCCTCTTCACTACCCTTGAAAAGGCCTAAGTTGTAACGTTCAGCAGCAGGCAATTCCACTCTATAGCCATTCCAACCACCGCCAACCAATAACGTAGTTCTCCTTGCTGGCCCATGCGGGTATAATTTTGTCAGATTTTTTAAACGACGTACCTACCGGAAATCTATGCACATAAATTTAAAAAAGCATAAATTTATATTAAAGTACAGATCGTTAAAAACAGCGGCTAAAATTAATAGTGTTTATATTCTTTTCAGCGAACTGAAAGAAAGTGTTTTCACGAGGCTTGATTTGGTGGATTACTTCAGTCTGGCTGACAACGCTCTAATGGATATGCAGCGTCACGTTTTACGCCACTTGCCGCATGTGAAAACCCTTGACTTGCGTCGGAATAAGATTGCGAAACTTACCGAAGAAGACTTTCAGGTAACTACCGCGTATTAGCTAAACTTATTGGGAAAGCTAAAAAAGTATTTAAACATTGTTTCTAATTTGAACTTGAAAGACTTCAGTAACAAACCTTAAGTTCCTGTTTACTTTCAGTTACAAATTATTTTTCCTTAAGCAAAACGTAGAAAAAATTAAACAATTTACAGGAACTCATTAGACCATTAATTCATATTTTCCCTTTTGGGTCTGTTGTTGTAAATAAGACAATAAATAAATAAAACTTAAATTTAAATTTTAAAAAGCCTCGATACGAAATAGTTCAAAAAGACTGTAAAGTCACAACCTTAAGGTAACAACTCGTCGATTCTAATTTGATGAGCCCAAACACGATAGTTCTACTGTAAGCAATTGAGAAGATCAGTAGTTTTTACCATATGTCCAAACTAGGTATACCAAATACGATCGAACTAGTGGAAATATATGTACCCATCTTGTGACGGAGATCCTTACTCTAACTGAGAAAAGAGCTGATCTTTAAACAGCGAATCGACGTTTATCAAACATAGCTAAAAACCATCCCGGTTAAATTAGCCTTCAAGTAAAAAAAAACACTTTAAGATCAGGTCAACGGTTTGGAAGCCACAAAAAGACACACAGATACAAAGAAAAAGGCTTTAAACTTGTAACTACCTTTTTTTGCGTCAGAAATTATAAAGGAAAATTTTAAAGATATGTAAATAATGATTTTTCAGGAAATTCAAGAAGTCGAAAATTTAGTAGTAGCAGATAACCAAATATCAAAAATCGAAAGGAATGCCTTGCCCAAAGCTTTGAAACATCTTCATCTCGGAATCAACAAACTGGTTACTCTGAACGGGGCACTCAGGGATTTGGACGACTTGGAATGGATATTTATTAACGCAAACAATTTAAAATCTATAGACAATGAATTGCCACTTGTAAGTATCGTTACAATATATCGACAGTCTAATAAAGCAAATAAAAACTCCAGGACAGCTGTTCGTTGTAGAGAAAGAAACAAGAAAAGTAATTTCACACAAAATAAAACGTTCTTTTGTTTGAAGTATAAAGTAAATCAGAGCATGTGCTTTTTAAAACCATACTTCAACCTAGATTTCAAAAACTACTTCTTACTTAAGTAGTAGGCACTGATTGATACTATTTGAACGTAACATATTATGTTCATCAATGGTAGTTTGTGAGCCAAGCATACAATACAGTGCTCGAAAACTTTTTACATAAAATCTGAAAATAAAGGAGGAAGTATATCATGTACCGTAAATTCAATTGTAAAAGCGATCCATTTTACAGAAAGCCAAAAGACTTGTTTTCATCCACGCAGCCCGCAACGAGTTAGAAAATTTGCCAAAAGATTTGAGGCAAATGCCTTCGCTAGAATCACTTTATTTCTACGACAATCAAATCAAGTCCTTAGACGGGGCTTTGCAGAAATCTCGAAGGCTTATGAGAATTGGACTATCATTTAATAAAATTGAATCTGTAAGTATCTGTAACTTACTACCTTATGACGACACAAATAATATAGGTACTATGGAACATACACAATTATAATATATTATGCTGTATTATACAAGGAATGTGTTTAAATAATCTTTTTAAATTTGCAAAAGCTGCAGGCAAAAAATCTAGACGGTCATCTTTTTTACTGATCGATCCTTTTTCTCTGAGACATATGATAAGATATATAATATAATCTGAGATATATAATAAAATAAATTAAATCCATCGACATTTTAATCTATTCTGAAATACGAAAAATAGTATAAATTAATTTTGTTAGTTTTATGTTTGGCCTCAAAAGTAAGACAAATGCTTATTTTTAAAACTAAGTAAATGTTCATTATGTTTGTGTACTAATATTATATTAATTATAATTTGATCTGAAAACATGTTCGGAATAGCCAGCAAATTGGCTTCTGGCACTCACCGGCTGCAGCCGCGACATGCTCGCTTCCCTCGCTCGACTCGTGCTGCTATGTCATTTTTTTTTTTTGTTAATCCGGGGGAATCTGCTTACAGATACCCCGGCCCCGCGGGGGCAGAGCCGGGGTTATGTGGGACTGGGCTGAACCCTGAAGGGGAGCAGCCCGACCGCACTAAACCCCCGGAGTGTTCCTCCTCTCCGCTGTAGGTGGGGGTACGGGTACGCTGTTGCATTCGTCCGCGCCCCCACCAGCGGCTGGCCGCGCCCTGCGCAGCCCCTCCTCGAGAAGGGAGACACATCGGTCCCCCGACTCCGAATGTGAGGCTCGCCGAACACCAGACGAGCCTTCCATCCCGGGCCCTTTTATGCTGGGCAACTAACTCCCCCGAGTCCGCCACCCAGGGGCCATGGGGGGCCAGGACAGCATCCACTCAACTGTGAAGTTCAGTGGCCCCCGCGGCGGATCTGATGGCAGGCTCCGCCGCAACACCTAACGCGCTTCCGCGCGGACTCTTCGAAGAGAGTCCCTTGGAGCGCCCACCACGGGCCAACCGCCCACGTTCGGCCGCGGAGGATAGGACGAGCGGCAACGACACACCGACACGTCTCTTCCCCCGCGGCCCCGCCGCCACTGCATCATTGAAAGCGGTGCAGCTCCGCTAGAGTCGCGGAGGACAGGACGAGCGGCAACGACACACCGACACGTCTCTCCCCCCGCGACCCTCCTCCTCGCGCATCCGCGCGGTCCCGCTGGCCAAACGAGCCCCGCGCGGAACGCCCTCCTCCTCGGGCCAGCCTAGCACCATCGGCCGGCCCCGTGGCTTCCTCTTAGCTTCACCGTGGGATGAAATCGACCACGGCTACTAGAGCCCCCCCGCCACGACAAGGCGGGAACCCCTTCGGGGGGGTGCTGCTATGTCATATACTAACCTAACATACTAAATGGAGGGCGCAACCAAGAAACCAAGATATATTAGGAGATCAATATCAAAAGATTACTGGTTATAAAAATCATCAATCGTTACAAGAAATGACCAATATTAAAAAAGAGGGTCAAATATTATTTTTGAATAACATTTAGTAGCTTAAACATAATAATAGTGTTCCCTTGAATGGAGTGCATTTATAATTTGGTGTAACGGGCTGGTGTCCGCAACTCGACGTCAAGGCGCCTATTTTGCGTGTGGGCTATTTATAATTTATCCGGAGATCAACTAATATAGACGGAACAATTAATACATATCAAACATAAAAAAATATTGTTTATTTAAAAAAAGTGTACATTTACAATAAGATCAATTATTTCTTTGAGGATCAAATAATATTATCCCTTTTTACAATACAAAGTTAGTCACGAAAAGAAATGCTCTGTTTCAGCTGGCCGAAGATGAATTTGCAGAAGCTGACATATTGGCCGACTTGGACATTGCCTATAACCAACTGAAATCATTGAATGGTTCGCTAAGAAGCTTAAAGAATCTGCGTTATTTGAACCTTACTCACAATCTTCTGACTGAGTTTTCACTGCAAGAAATCAAGGGACTAAAAAGATTGTCCGTTATTGATCTTTCACAAAATAAGATCAGTTTCATAACTGGCAAAATGGAGGTAGATGACTTATCTGTTAAATGTATAATGTACATAATATTAATACTTAGTATCATGTACTAGTACCGTTAAGATTTTTATCTCTGATGATTGATTGTATTTCATTCGTTAATCGTAAATACAAAAAGAAAATTAAACAACTCAGAAAGAATACAAGATACGTTCGTACAGGTACTTATTTATTATGTACATATTAATCTGCATAACACTGTACCCACAAAAGAAGGTGCCGACATAGATTTTTACTTCAATAACCTGCTTATTCCATAGTTATCCATACATGATGGTTTTGCTTTTAAGTTTTCTTGATACATTAGCCCATTAGTGATAATTTTCCTATGGAATTGACCATAAACAATTGATAGGTATTATGATAGGAAATGACAACAGCATGAGTAAGTATTAAACTAGGTGAAAATTATTTTGCAGAATCTTGTTGATGTAGAAACTAGTGTACTAGAATTGAGATTGGATCACAACCGATTGATTAATTTGGGTGGAGCGCTAATGGGTCTTCATGGCTTGCTACGATTAAATCTTAGCAATAATCAGCTGCAAAAAATTACACCCGATGATTTCATCGGTCTGGAAGATCTAAGACTTCTGGATATTTCACACAACAACATTTCTACTTTAGAAGAAACATCTCAGGTTTGTTTTTAACATTTGATGATCTAAAGTTCTTTACGTAATAAAGCGTTGCCAGCGAAGCGAAATTTTGTACGAAAGCGCATTATTGATATGGCAAAAGCGATTTTGAACAATAATTTACTCAAGAACTTTGTTTTAGCTCAACTTATTGTTTTCAGACGTATTTGCCATCACTGGAGGAGTTAATTGCCCATCATAATAATCTTACTGCTTTGGACAAGGATTTCCACGGGTTGCCGTCCCTTTGCGTTGCTGATCTATCTTTTAACCATATCCAATCCATGAACTATGATCTAGTGTCTAAATCACGCTGTACGATAAACGGAATTCCCAGTACACTGAAAATTTATCTGCAAGGTACGTATGTACACTGTAGGTAGGTAGTATAAGTAAGCTTGCGATTAAAAGGCTTGAAGAAAGTAATTAAATATTTACAACATATTGAATGTTATTGAGTTCCTAGCGGGCTGTCGACTATGCAAAAGCGGATTACATGCTTTTTTGTGCTATAGCGATTTTGTAAATTGTTTCATTGTTTTTAATGTTATGGTTCATGTAAGCTAGCTTTACATAAGTTATAACTTAAATATTGCAATGATTTACTTATTAGTAATTGCTAAGGGTGTATTACAGATAACCCTGTGCTATGTGATGAGCGTCTTAGTGAGGTGACAACTGTATGGGAAAGATTAAATGCTCGTGTCAGTGGCATATCATCTTGTGCACCTCCTCAAACCACAGCCCCAGTACTAATGCGTGCTCTCAATGATATAGTGCCACAAGATGACGCTCCAGTCATTGTGGTGGCGCAAATGGAACTAGGAGAGAGAGAGCCAGTACCGACTGGGCCTCAATACACATATCGCCGCGTAGGCGCTCTCATCGGGCAATTGCTGCCTGATCGTGAAGGAGGCTTGCCGGTACTAGTGGAGCCACCCGTAACACTGCCTCCTGCCAGCACAAACGTGGTCGTGAAATGGCCCGATGAGCGAAGAACGGAAGAGCACGCGCACCCTCTAGCTGACCATTTACGGCTGCGTGATCTCAACGCCTCTCCGCAGTGAAAAAGTTTAATCGAGGCGCTGCAGTGAGAGCGCCGTTGCCGTCGAACTGAGTGCTTCCCCTTAGTAAATATACTGCCCCTATAGACTAAGGGCACTGTTTGGACGGGTGCGTGGATTTTTAAAATTATTAAGATACCTTCCTATTAGGTCCGATTAGGTTGTTGAATAATTGATTGAATAGGAGTGTTTCTTACAAACATTGACAATGTGTCCTTCAAATTAGGTATTCACATAGAATCAAGAGGTTTTTAGGTAATATAATATTGTAGTGAATAAAGAAGTCACAGAAATACATTATGTAGGTACAATACAACTGTATGATAGATGAGCGTATGGCCAAAGTTATTAATAACGTAAACGTGATATGAGATTAAAGAACCAAATTATATACCATCAGTTTTAGTTAAGAAAATTTGTAGAGGTACAAAAATATAATTTATGTAAAATAATTTTCTAAGTTAGAGGATATTATTGTGTTACTGTATTTATATTACGGTATAATAAAACTTGTACACAATTCTAATGTAGTCATTCATTTAATTTCCAATCAGTATAATGAGAAAATGCCGAAAATTTCAAATTTTGGAATTGACGTAGTTAAATGTCAAATTAAATTTTGTTTTCCTGTAATTTGATGAATTGGTTGATGAGCAATAAGTAAATAGTTTGTTGTGTTTTTAGAACTAGATAAGTACCAAAATGTATGACGTTAAAATATGTACCTATGTCATTAGTTCTTTTGTTGTTTGGAATAAATATTTCTAAAAAACCTGGTTTTCATTAAGTAGCTAAGGATATAAAGTGAGAATTTATGGCGTTGGAACCAGTAACAAAGTACCCAGGGTTTTAATTCTGACAAGGAATCTAGTTTCCATAATACATCAATGCGCGGGCGGCACAGAACCGGGAGAGTTGGTGTGCTCCAGGGGAGCTTATGTCCAGCAGCGGATGCGGGTAAGCTGAATGAATGGATGAATGAAATATTCTTTATTGCACATTAAAATTACAATGACAGTAATGTAAGTATCACAGAGTAAGCCAAATGTACAACAGGCGGTTATGGGGTAGGTACCTGTATAAGCTGATCATATGATATAATTTATAATGTCCCTAATACTTGCAATTTCATCTATCTTTGAGTGACCGTCTGTATGTATTTTCTAGTTCTTTGACTTGTTTGTTTAAATTCGCCTTGTAATGGTAGGCAAAGAGGATGTAAATACCGAAATGACAACAGATGATTTCGGTATCCGCAAGTACAGAAATTATTTTTTTTACATCTACACAAATTTAGAAAATGTACTTCTCATAAATACTAACAATTATATAACTAACAAACAAAAAACATTGCCTCCCACATACGAGAGTGGGCCTGCTCCAACGAGTCTTTTCGATTTGTGTTTAAATTATATTATCGACTTAATTTAACGATAAAGTACAGGAAGCGGCACGTACCAGGTAATACAGTATATATAAAATGTAACTTGCAAGAAACCACCAGTACAAAGAAAAATGACTATAATTTAAATTTATGTAATAAAACCCACAGACCACATAAATAAGAAAACCATAGTAGTATGATATCGGTGAAGTATGCTTTAAAATTTGCGCCATTTTTTTATAACATTGATCGACCGCAGTCGTTTCGTTTTCGTCTCAAACTTCAGCGCTATACAATGTAATAGAATGAAAGAACTTCAAATATTAGATGGTCTTTTTTATTTTATTACTATAATGAAAAGCCGCGTAAATGCAATTTTGATATCAATACCATCTGAGTCACGATGTGACTGTGTTTTTAAGACGTATTTGTAACTGTGTCTGTTACAGTGGCATTTGAGAAACGTGTACTATTTTGGTTCTCCAAAATAAAATGAAATTGTATAAGACAAATGAGTTTATTATCAAACAGAACAGCCGAAATTGTTTTATCAAAATGTTGTTTTTGTAGGAAATATTACCTTAATTTCCTAATAATTATGATGAATTCCATGACGCTTCAAAACAACATGGCAGTACAAAAAATCAATTCTATAAACAGAAAATTGAAATTTACTAAAATAATTACCGATGATGGTCTAACGAGACCTACGGTTGGCACGCCTCAGACGCTAACTAACCACTTCTACAATATTTATTGTTCTGCGTTATTTTCTAATATGAAAAGCTACCGCTTCTTTTATCTTTCCGACGGTGACTGTAATTCGAAAAAAAAAACCATTTTCCAAAAAGAACTATTTCTGAACGAACGAACTACCTACATTTGTCAAGAAATTGCTGTTGCGTTGTCTTGCGTTGTGTGATTTCTATTTGCTTCCATATTTCGTGTTGCTTTAATTTTATCGGTTTTTATTTATTCCGCTTGTAGGTACCTCCCCAAAACAGTGTTGTACGATGGTAGATTCGGAAGTGCTAGTAACTTAACGAGAACACGTTTTGGAGGACATAAGTTAAAGAAAATGATATCATTGCAGTTCTTGTCCACAAAGACGTCTTGAACAGAAAGTGCGCGATTACGAACAGAATGTCGTCCGATCAGGAAATGTTTTCTTTGTATGATAGTTCTCCGGATACTCTATTTGATATATCCATGAACTACATTGTGAACAATTTGAACATTATTACGAAACTTGACCCCACCAGTCGCTGGCGTAAGCTCAAAGACGATGTCATTCTGCCAGGTGAAATATGTGAAAGGTTTTTACAAGCATACCAGAAGAATAATCGTGTGAACGACAATATTGCTAACTTGTTCCGCGACCAAATGCGCACGAGGCTCACCAGTGTGAAGCTCCGCAACTCGCGTATTACAGACGAGGGGTTGCGCTGTCTTATGGAGCACAAGCCCTTCGAAGTGGAGTTAGTGCAATGCGAGTACGTCTCACAAGCCTCATTAGATGTAATCAACAGTAATAGCCAAAATCTAATATCACTTAAGTTTGGTACCAACACATACATTCTATCGCCAGATGAAAATGTCTTTAGACAGAAAGGATGCATAATAGACGCTCCCAAATTAAAAAAGCTTACTATTCGCCGAGGACTGTACATATTCCCTTTGCTGCTGCTGAAACCTTTGACTCAGCTTACTCACTTGGATCTCTCTGAATGTACATCTGCTGGCTCGATCTGGGCATTGAATGAGCTAAAAAACCTGGTATCCCTAATTCTACATGGAGTACAATGGTCCAAAGATGTGATAGATTGGATAGCAAGCTTGCACTCATTGCGACATTTGGATATATCACAGTCTAGTGAGAGATATGGCAAATATACAAATCCAAATGAGGTCTTGACAAAACTAGTTACCAGCTTACCACAGTTGGTGTCATTAGATATTTCAGGGACAAATCTGGCTGGAACTGGGGCAGCAGTATCTAATCTGGAAGAAGCTGCATTTTCTGGTGATACAGAAATGCAAGTGCGCTGTGATATACCAGGGCTTGTAAGTCGAGTGAACAACCCTTTAGAGTTCCTTGGATTGTATGGCACGCATCACGGAGCTTGCAAGAGACATGACATACCGGCCAAAGTGGTAAGTTGTACTTTACTTTACCTTAATACTTACACAAGGAAGCAGCATTTTTGTTGCATGAAATATTATTACTACTAGTAGACATATTTGGAGCGCTGATTTCAGGTCTGACAGATCTACTGTACTTTAGTTTACCCAGAAGCTACAGTAGCATATTCTTTGACTTTACTTGAATTTGCAATTGGTGCAAGAGTGGCCTCATTCAGGGCCTATGCAGCGTCTCATCACAGCGACTATTGACTGGTGTATTGTAATCACCACTAATTACAGTTCAAAGCTAAGACCAGAAGGAAGAACTGAAGGACTTTCTTCGCTCATGTCCTCTATTTGTGACCTGTACCTTTCCAGTATGGAATTTTTTACACCCATGAGATGAAACTCCTGTTTATCTCCGGCCCTCCGCCACAGGAGTTTCATCTGCCTCATGACAAAATCTACGGTCTTTATCATCTCTCTACCCAATATTTGACATTTGCTTGTTCAAGCTACAATGCCCTGTTAAGACTCTATAGTGAGCATTCTGATGCCATTCCTGTCCACTGGTGACTTGAAATAATCAATTCTTATTTTTCCTGTTTCAAAACTGCCATCGGCTTGTAAAAGCCATAATCAGATGGGTTTTCTTAATCACTATGAAAGGAGTTGCTCCTATGAGCAGCATGCCTTGTCATAGTGGTGTAGTGATGTTCACGTTAATTGTGTCAAACACATTGGGTTTTGTGAATGAATGTAACAGGTTTTTTGATTAAGGGTCAGGTTTTATATTTTTTGCTGTAGTCCTTCGTGTCTTTGACAGTAGTAGTCCATATTTAAATATTCATGGAACTTAGTATTTCTTGTAAACCTTGTTTCAAAATGTCTACAGTACCTCGATGTTTGAGTCACTAGCTATCTACTTCTGATGCACAAGTAAATTGCACAAGTTATTTCTACAGACTCATAATTATTGTGTAACTATTTTGAACTGATTGAAAAGGATAATAAGACTTAAAGTTACTTGTTTTATCAGTTATTGCCACAATTCAATGTAGACATTGCCTTGCTTGTATTTTTAAAGTAGATAATATCAATTTATCTTTATAATTTATTACTAGATCTCTGGAGATGCAAATGAGGAGCAGATACTGACAGCGGCTACAACCTACATGGAACGTCCACTGATTCTCACTCGGGTCCTGAATGATCTCTACTATTTGTTCCGTTATGAAAACAATGCGTACATTGGCAGAGCTCTTTCTATTGTGCTTGATGCTATGTATCAACATGTATCTGAAAAACATATTCAAATATCTGGGAGGTAATTATAAACATTTGTATGAATTATTGTAAATTATGTGATTCTGACTATGAGGCTTTAAAATCCCATAAATTTTTAATATTTAAAACAGTCCTTAGTGTTGTCCAGTATCATTGCGTATACCTCAGTTTTATTTTTGGATTTTTATTATTATTTCAGACTTGAACTTATTCACACTAGATAGGTAACTCAGATAATCATCATCCCGTCAAAAGATGTTATAAAAAAAAAGAATAATGACACAACTAATTTATTTCTATTTTATCACCATATGGCTGCCACAACCTTACTGTAACATGGCCTCTGCTGACACCAAAGTGACTCTTTCTTTATTGCATGTGGGTCACATTGTTTAATAACAAGCCTTTTGTCTTCAGTGCTACACTTTTCTATATAGTGAAAGGCAAGGAAAAAGCTCGTATTGGCATTACATTGAAGCGGCGTATCATCACTGCTCTGCTGGACGGCATGGATGGCCACCTCGGCGACGACACTATGATGCGGAACGGATGTCTCACATTGTGCCAGTTCAAAATACCTACTGATGTGGTAAGTACAAATACAGCATAACAAGTTTATTTGTATATAGATTAGAAGTTCTATTACATGTATACTGTCATTGACTTCCACATATAGCCAGCATACATATAATTCGGCTTCATTTGGTTTAAATGTTTAAATTAAATTTAAAAAACCTTTAGCTTCATACTAAATCGACGTATGCTATGAGTTTTAACGCGCCTTAACATTAAAGCGCCGTTCGTTTATTTCAGCTTTTCGAGTATGAGCGTGTGGTGCAAATACTGCTAAATGGTGTTGCTGATGTACATCAAGAAGGTTTCGTGCAACGCATCGCTATCTATCTGTTAAACTCCCTTGCTTGTCAGGTGGACGGTAAACAGAAACGATTCCTTGGAAATCATGGCGCTATAGCTGTAAGTTATAAATAATATGTATGTGTATTTGTGACCAGCAATAACTCTGTTGTCTTGCCTTATATCCCCCTTAGTTCGCAAAGTGAACGCGCATTGTCCGAATCAATAATTCTGCAAAGTGCCTCTGATAAAAATATTCATTCTGTAATGAAAAATACTAATAGTGTGCTTTTATTGTAACTTTTGGCAACTTGCCACAATACGTTGTTTCTTTAAATGAGTTCCCCTCACTCTTAAGCTTTACTTTAAATCATTTCACCCTAAACATTCTATAATATTTTTGCAACGCGAAGTATTCTATTTTTATTCTCTTCTGTTAATAATAATTTTAGATCGATTGTCTTCGTTTTTGTTAGTGTTGTTGTTGTTTTTCTACTAACTAAATTACATAAATTTTCTGAATAACTACTTAATTAATGTATACTTACCTATTTGTTAGGTTGCAATGAACTTGTTAGGCGCATGCTGCTAAGTGATTATTGCTCAGCGATCGCTTTCACAATGCTCTATTGTGTCCACTACCACTGCTTCTATTTACTATTTCATGCTTCAATAAATTTGATGAACCTAACCTACCTAATAAGACCCAATAAGAAAGCATCCTGTCTAATCCTGGATATTAAAGTAAAAAATAAATGTTATTTTTTTTCATTAAACTGTGGTTTATTGCAAAATCATAGTCTAATAACACAAATTATGTAACTCCATACAAACATAACAGGGCGGCTTGTGTGTGGACGCGTCTGCTGTGCGCCGTGCATACGCCCCCATTCGCGTTATCTCGCACTCGTGCACTCGCATTGCACGGCCTGAGCCAGCATAGCATGTGCCAATAATTATAGAACTGAAACAATTGAAATTGAAAAATTACATCAATTAAATTAAAATTTTACTGGGTTTTTGGTTGTTTGAACAAGTGTTCTCAAATTCGGAATTGTTCGGCATTTTATTTCTATTTCATAATTATACTCCCATAATCGAGACACCAATTCGTAATTCTGGTTGAATTTATAAATATGTAAGTTTTGACAAAGGTTATTTTTAATATAGCAAGAGAATACTATGACTCATACTTCTAATTATGTTTGCAATTAAAATAATGAGACTGTTAACGGGCGAGTGAACAGTTATCAGTAAATATAATTAGTTTACTGTAACAAATTATATTAACAGGTAAATATTTAAATGGAAATTATATAAATAGATAAAAAGACAATACTCTGGCGGCCCGCTGATAGCGGCTGAGAAAGGTTTGAATTGTTCGTCGCTGTCAGCGAGCCACTGCTCCACTCAGTGGCTAATAGTGACAACCCACCACTTCGAGTGACGTGTAGGCATTGATCCGTCAAATGGGAGTTGCACTACTTGTTTTGTTATACTATGGCAAATCATAGGTTCGTTCAGCTCTTTACATACACGAGATCTTTGTGTACTCCAGTAACTGGCACATGGGACTTGTCAACTTATGTCTCAGGGTGACGGTCGCAGTGGCAGTGCCCCTAATGTCTTTGCGATTTAAAGCTGTTTAATTTAAAGCTCTGAGTATCACTGCAACTGTTCCGAGTATAACTACCTCTGTGGCCGAACGGTTACCATGCCGGATTGCCACGCAGATATCCCACGTTCGATTTCCGGGCCGGGATAAATATTTGTATGGTCTACATTTATTTCTCTCGTGTAATTTGTGATTGTCTATGTGTGTGTCCATGGCACCCGCCACATAGGGTTTCCCTAGTCCGGGACTATGTTAAGTGTGTGCGTTATTATTATTAACTGCTATGGATAGGCGTGTCGCTTACATAAAAAAAAAAGGTGTAATTAGAAAAGAACGGCCACGAAGAACATTCTCACATCAAACTGTAAGTGTTCTTAAAAGAGCTGGGGTGCGTAATGAGAACAATAAGGCCTGTAAGAAAATACTGATGACTGTATGTGAGGGAAGAGAGGTTTTTAATTAAGGATCGTGCAAGTGCCGATCGACAGATCTGCCTACGGGAATCTGCGGACGTGAGTATATAATAAAAATTAAAAACTCCTTTGACGATACTCTTTTAATTGTACTTTGCTTTTTGTCTGAGGCATTAAATATGCTTTGTTCGAAGCATAAAGTGAACATTATGGTAAATACGACGTATTGTTTGTGAATGACGGTTGCAGGGACCGCATTGTCTGTCACATGCAATAAAAATAAAAAGAAAACCTAACCGCCACTTTGTAGCTATTCTTGCATTCTACCATGCTTAATAATGCACACACTCAATATAGCCCCGCACTAAGGAAACCGGGTATCGCGGGTGCCATCCACACACACATAGACACCTACAATTACTCCCAACCTCACAAGAGAAATAAATGTATCGAAACGAACCCGAGACGTCTGCGTGCCAGTACAACATGGTAAACGTTCGACCACGGAAGCAGTTAAAAATGTCGTTATGTCAAAAAGTGACCTCTTTTACAAAAAAAATCAAATAAATGTAAATGTAGACAAAATACCACGTGGTTACATCGTTAGAATCTGTATAAAATGCACAGTTTCTCGGCTATAGATGCACCTTTCTGTAGTACATTTTATTATGGTAAGATTTTCTTGAAAACAGTTTTGTGAACAGAAAATAGTTAACTAAAAACCTATGTGCAATTGACATATGCGAGCTCATTTTATGAATTCTGTCGAAAAGTACGCGTATCTAAGAAAAAAAGCCAAAAAAAAATCACTTCAAAATTTCTTGTGGAAATTTTTTTGGAATTTTTTAAGGGGTGCACTTAGTGCTTTTCCCAAAAAACACAAAAAGTTGAATAAGTTTTGATCCCTCAATTTCTGGACCCCGAAGTAGTAGTCAAATCGATTGAAAATACTTACTTTAGATTGTACCTCCTCATTTCGTTTTGACCATCACTTCTGGGCCACCCAGTACACAATTACCTGATAAAATATTCAACGTATAGACAATCACCTTTTTCTCTAATTATGGCGCTTGTCCAGTTTTATTGTCAACCAGCGAGACATGTGCACACGCCAGCTCACCATGCTGCACATCATGCTGCACATTGACGTATCTTGTTCCGTTGCACTGGAGGCGATTTTCGAACAAAAATGTGCAGTATGATATGCCGTTGTCCGTACATTAAAGACGAGTATACATAAGTACACGTACCCAATAAAATATTCAACATACAATCGGTAGTAGTTCTTACTAGTATTTATGTGGTCTGTGAGTTCTACGCTGTTCCTAGTGGGCAAATTTAAAAAGATTAACCTGGCCTGGAGTTACGCAGCCTTGACCTAGATCGATGCTCACATGACGATGGAACATGTAGTTAGTTTTAAACGGCAGCATTGTTCGATGCAGCTGGTTGGTTTCTGGGTGCTGCAATTATTTGTATGTGAAAATGAACAATGGGTTATGATGAAACGGAGCGCTGCGAAGTGTGCTTTACATTTAAATTCTGATCTGTCTAGGACGCAAGGCGACTTGTAAATCTGATGCACTTTATTACACTGCAATCGTTTGCTATAGCGATGAAGGAAAATCATAAGTAACCTGTGAAACAATGCAATGCAAAGCTCGAAGACATGTGAAAATCCCTAACCACAATGTAGCAGGCTAAGTAGTTGTAATGTTTGGTTGATATATCGTATATGAAATAAATTCTGTCGTAACCCGAAACTGAATGTATCTTATTGCGAATAATGAGATTTAATATAAATAAATATAAACAATTATTAGACAACATCACATAGGTTGCTCTGATCCAAAAGTAAGTTAACTAAAGCACTCGTGTTATGGAAATATGAAACAACGATTGTACCACACCCGAGACAATATTGAAAAGTTAGTTTTCTACATTGACCCGGCCGAAGATCGATCTTCCGAGGTCTGAAGTCCCGGGTTCGAACCCGGGACCTCGGAGGTGGTCGTATTATTTTTATTTATACATAATATGGATTTGTCCATTTATAAATGAGAATATAAATTTGTTGGTCCCATTCAGTAATTTTGAAATCATGTTTTCACAATTCCACCATTTTTGAGTTACAATAGTATTTTTTATGTGCGATATGTCCCTTAAATAGCTAAGTTTGCAACGATCATGTTTCAATGTCGGAAAATCCATTACTATGGACCGCCACCGCGTAGCGAGCTATATGATGCTTTAATAAGTCGTTGTTAGACGAATGTTGAGAAATTGTAGCCTCATTAAGAAAACGCTCGTTTTACATTGTTAAGTCTTTTCTCGAACGCGCAGTTTAATTACAGAAATAGATAAATCTAAGAAGTACTTGCAAGTAGCAGAATATTAAACCCTATTATTCCCATGATAAATTGTCTAGTGTGGTGGGCAAATCCAGTGGATCTTGTCCTACCAACGACCCGTGCCAAACAGCGGGCTCTTACAAGTGACAGATAACGAATAAGTTAAACTAATATTACATTGAACATTCTGAAGTCGCCGCGACGCTAAAGTGTTATTGATTTTGTGACATGTACGCGTAATTAATAATAAATTGCCTTCTTAAGGCGGAAAATAGATAATTATAATACTCTGCTTTCCGGTTTTCTTGAATATTTAATTGCCATTTGTTATATATTTGTCGCATTGTGAAAACCGAAAAGATGGTGTGCACGCGAATGCAGGAGTTAAATTTCGTATCATGTAATAGTAATGTAATAGTATTATAATGAAATGATCCTCACAAGACAATGACTCTTTTTTGAGTTAGTATTAAAATGATTAATTCATTTTTATAAACTGCTCACGCTTGACTAAGAAATCGAGTATTCTAAAATTGTTTTCACAAAAAAATAAATGGTTCCTAAGTGTCCCAGTCCCAAAAAAAACTGTATAATGTATAAAACATTTAAAATACGTCTCGGAAAATACAATTTATAGTTTAGTTCATCTTTCCGCATAGTTTCCGCAAATTATTTATGACTTATTCCAATCAGTCTGTCTTTGCAACGTGTCACTTTCCACTGCAATAGACAGAATAATTTTCTAAGAAATTGTATTGTCCATGTAATTTACTTTAATATCCCTCCATTGACTTAGTTTTACTACACGCTATTGATTTTTTTTTTATATTATGTAGGCAGCAATTACTGTGGTTTGAAAATAGCGGCTTTAAAAAATTTAACCTAATATCGAATTCATATTTACTTGAGATTTTCCTTAAGGTGAAAATGAATTCATTTACTTAACGTAAGATAACTTTGAACTACTGTCCTTTACTTGGACAAGGCAAAAGTAAAGACCGCGTGTTATAGATACATTAATAGAACGTTAAAAGATTTGGACCTTTTAGAGTATGTTCATCGCTAGAAGTATCCATTTTTTTATTGTATATACAATATATAAACTATTACGGACATTATGATAAACTACACACATGCATGCGAGTTAACGAGGACTTGCATTTTTAGATCCAATTTTTCTCTGATTGAACAAAAGTATATTCCCGTTAGCTCTGTAAGTCGACTTGTGCAGATTATTTAAGCAGATCGTGTGACGTCCTTTTTTAAACTGCGGTTGCTTATTGTTGATATGTTCTTTATGAGCAATTGTTTATTGAAACTGGACTTAATATCTGATATTTATTATTTGTGTCAGCATATTTAGCTTAAGCGAATTAGCCATTACATTCATTATTAGGGACTAATGTTAGCGGTGACATGTTTTTTTTTTCTTTTGGTAGAACTGTTTCTCGTTGACGAGATTGTTTTTTTATTTGTCTCCATTACACACGCCTGTGTTTCATGAGTTACTTCCACTCTGGCTAGCAAAAGTATCGAATCTAAGCCGGGGTAGAAGGCTTTGTGAAGTCCAGCCCTAACTTGAAAATATTTTAAACAAACTTTCGAACATAGTCGGACTTTAATATCGATGCCTTACTTTCTCAAACTCGTATCTTATAAAGAGTTAATTCGGGAGATGGCAAAACTTTCTATTTATTTTGTATTTCTTATCAACGGGGTTTATTTAAATGCATTACTTTAAGAATAGGTAGTAAGCCAGCGTGCGAATATGAAGGAAATGCGATGTGAAATCATCCTGCAAAATTTGTATACACATACAATCCATTTTCATACACTGCATTTCAGTAACTTTGTGCTTTAAGATACGAGTTTGAGAAAGTAAGTCGACGATATGGTTTTATTATTCGGAAGCGTAGACCTTATTTTCCTTATTCATTCATTCACACTTGAAAAGTCATAATCCACGATAGTGGCCTGTTGCGGAGGTTTGCTTTATACTCTTTGCTTTTTTATAAGATAATAACATTTCAAAGAATTCTTAGTATAATAACATTGTAATTGTTATTCTCGTTTGTCACTGACTATTCTTTGTTGCTGGTACGTTACGTTTGTTGTTATTGTATAGTTGTTTTTAAATAGGGTCTTTTAATGGTTTCAGAAAATGCTTAATCTGATATCGGACCGACTTGAGCGGCAGTTGTGCGATGACGTGCTTGAGGTCGCCTGGTCGACCATGTGGAACGTCACCGACGAAACTCCACAGAATTGCCAAAGATTTCTTGAGAACCGCGGCATGAAACACTTCCTAGCATGCCTCAAGGTAACATTTAGCTCGTAATTTATTTAACCCGTTCAAGAATAGTACTTACATAGTATCGTGCACAATGCATGTCGTCCGGGATAACTGCAAATTCGCGTATTGGTAAAAGACGCGTATCTGCACTAAACCAAACACGGGAAAGCGATTTTAACGTTATTACTTTGTTATTTCCATTGCTACGACTTTCATAGTAAGCATTAACTTATGTTGTCTACGGACTGATAACAACAGATTCCTGTATATTCCTATAGATTTTATTTGGCCACTAATTTACCGGAATGGAAACTCATAATCAAATGCTAGTTACGCGTAATTGCACTATCCCCGACGATATATCAATTTAATATAAAATTTTCAATGTAAATCATTGACTTTTGTGAGAACGTTGTTGATACTTCTCTACGGAGAAGCAATAGGCGGCAACTACTCAGAAAATTTGGAAATCACACTGTAAGCCCGTAGTTGACTTTTTTTTGAGATCTATGTACCCCGTATTGTCATGTTCTGTTACTGTCCATGAACGGTTTAAAGCACACAGGTAAATTTACTTGGATTCGTTAAGACTGTAATTTTTCTGATTAACAGAAAATCGATTATTGATTATTATGCTTCACCTGTAATAGAAAAACTATACTTCTGCTTATATTTTTTTTATCAGACATAATTATCATCTATTCGTTACATCGAGAACTCGATGATTCGTTATTATATCTTCTTAATCTTGTAATGGTTTAATTGTAAACTTACAATAAAATAATTCCAGACAAATACTACCTGTTAGATGTACTTCATGCACTTTAGGTGAATCTGAGTGTTTAAAAATACTTTAGGCATTTTTGAAGACAAAGGACGAACGGACAAAACGAAGACACTAACTGCCGTGAATTCAATCGCTAGAATTGACGCCATTGCGTGTGCACCTTCTGCCTGTGGGGAAAGCCTCTAGAAGGGAAACATTTTGATGACTGCTCGACGAGTGAAGTTGAAATATGTTATTACTTCATCAAATCATACATTAGAAATGATTTTCTTTTGGATCTACACCGAGTATACTTTTTCAAACGAACCGTCTATTGTAACCACGTTGTGGCCTAGCCTTAGTCCTAAAGGAAAGTCTTGGTCCACATAAATTATTTATAAATAGTAATGAAAAGCTCAAAAGAGCCTACTTGCGTATGTCTATATGATTAAACAGTGACTCACGTGACGTTAGAGTTCTACGTGGGGGTGGTTTATGAGCACGTACTCTGGTTTTGAGAAATTTGATGAGAGTGATGACTGAACGAACCTACGTAAGAAAAGTGAAGGAATAGGGAATTCGAGAACGATTCATAATTTTATAATTTTTTTTTTTATAAAGAAAACTGACCTGGAAAGTTTTTTTTTTATAACATCAAGTGACGGGACGATCAAGTCGTGCGTCTGATGGTAAGCTACACGCCTGTCCATAACAATTGCAGTGCCGCTCAGAGCTTTAAATTGCAAAGATCTGAAGGGCACTACCACTGCGTCCGTCAGTAGCCGACCGAGACATAAGTTGACAAGTCCCAAGTGCCTGTAATTTCACCAGCACCTTACCCTTCAAAACCGAAACACAGTAATGGTGACATTACTGCTTGGCGGCAGAAATAGATAAGGTGGCAATACTACCCTGGACGATCTCTTTCACGAGCAGCTCTACTGCTACTAAAAGTTCATGGAATTGCATCTATTTGCCAAGTTTTATTGAAATCGGTTACCGGAAAATGCGCGAAGGATTCATCCCCTAGTTTGCCAACCGTAGAGGTGGAATATTTTATTATTATCAAATTTAAATGATACCAATACTGGGTACCTCAGTTCTATCCAACAAAAAAAAAAAATCATCAAAGTCGGTTCACAAATGACAGCCGGAGTTATAGCATAGCATACATACAAAAAAAGGCCAGGAACCAGGACAGAGGGTGATAAAAAGGTAAACAGCGGGATCTGTTTAGACCCCGAAACGATGCTTGGTTTGTTTGGAAAATCAAATATACGCGACTTAGATCCTAAAAAATTGTCTCATTTCCTCTATACACACTAGTCATTGGACATCTTTGCCAACCGCCACTGGTCTCCTTGTCATAACTAACGCAATTGCATTTCGGTAACTTTCGAGTTAGGGCCATTCCCATTATGTCGTAATGTTTTATTTGTCTGTCGCATCTAGCCTGATCCCTTATCACGACTATCAGTCGTGACTATGTCGAGGACTTTTATTTTATCCGTTTTTCCTACTAGGTCATGACGACAATTTGTCGGTTCACAGCAGCCGCCTTATTATTCGCACGACGGACTGTCGTCATATTTTTCTCGTGACGTTTTATTTATCGTCTGAAGACTGTCATTCTAGCTCTTCCCATTGTCACGCAGTCTGTCGTCGTAACGTCAAAAAAGTCGTGACCGACAGTTATACGTATTGTTCTATGTGTGAACAAATTCATTTAAATATACAAGCCACGACACTTTAAAACTGAACGACTATCTGTCGTCACGACATAATGGGAACGCGCCCATAGTGACACCTAAAGTTTTTTCATAGTAATGTTAAAATGTCAAGATTATGCTTAACTATAAAACTGAAACTAAATAAGATATAAAAAAAATACCTTAATTAATAATTATTGTGTAGTGTACTTACTTATTCTTACTAATTCTATATATTCTTTGGTTGCACCCTGTTTGCATATCCCAAATTTGTATCCTAAGGCAGCCCAGAAGAAGTTGCTACATAGCAATAAGGCCGCCTATTGCTTATTATCTTACTATATATATATATATACTTAACCCTTTCATGGACAGTAACGGCGTTTACCGTAAAAATTCGAATATGGACAATACGGGCTATCCCGTTTCGATATATGGGTCTTATAAAAACTACTACGGGCTTTACCGTGCGTATTCCAAGTGCTTTCTTTATAGTTGCCGCCTACTGCTTCTCCATAGAGCAGTATCAACAATGTACTGACAAAATTGAACGATTTATTTGAGATACGTTTGTGGACGCTACACACATATTTAATAAGTGCACACCAAGACAGTACGGTGAATACCGACGTGTTTGTAAATCTCTAATTGCATAGTTTTTTACTAATTCAATAAACCAATAATGTGTACTGCAGAAACCCTATTCTATAATAAATAATAATGACCCGTGTTTTCACACTTAAAATCAGGTTAGTTAGGCAGGTGTTTTCCGCCAACTAGGTGAAAAGAATTACTTAATTTTCGTTTCAATTTGATGAATAACTAAACGATACATACAGTGTATTATTAGTAATCAAAATCACCTCTCTTACTACTTTCCAAACTGTGATTTAATTATTCAAATGGTAAATAAATAACCTTCATCACTGCTTAAATATAATCAAATTAGTAATTGTTTCATTTGGTATTGTTAGTACATAATAACTTTTATTTAAATTTTTTATTGAATTCATATTCAGTTATATTTGTGAAATTACTCCACTAGTTTGTTATAATTATTAATACAAAGATCGAACACTCAGAAAAAAATCCTTCGATCCGGCCGTAGTCGAACCGACGTCTTCTAGCATACCGTGCCAGACGCTATACCAACTAAGCAATGGAGCGAACCAGCGGACCTCACGAATCTTTCTATGTGCTTGTTGTCGTGTCTTTGTATTTGCTTTTTCAACTACTTTTTAGTCGTAGCGCCATCTATGACAAATCTATGAAAGTTTTATCACCCAGTTAGTTACCTTTGCAGCTACCAGCCCTGGCGAGAGATATCGCTATTCACTGTATTTTAATTTTTTTATTGAATTGATATTCAATTATATTTGTGAAATTACTTACCACTATTACTACATATTACTTACAGAAAAAATTCCTTTGATCCGGCCGGATCGAAGGAATTCGATCAAAAACTTAGTTGGTATAGCGTCTGGCACGGTATGCTAGAAGTTATCGGTTCGAATCCGGCCGGATCGAAGGAATTTTTTCTGAGTGTTCGATCTTTGTATTAATAATTATAACTTTTATTTGTCTTCTTGTACTGCAAGGGTTACGCTATTTTACGGTGAAAGCCGTTTTAATGTATACATTTAGACTTTTTTTGCTGAAATAAATCAAATAAAATCACTGTACTATTGTCACAGCCGTACTTACTTATGCACAAGAAACATTTGCAAGAACAGTTTGCAGTGCTGCTATGAATGTGACGGGATCAGCCGTCAGTGATAAAGCGTTATAATTATGTTGAATCAATATGGTCGCTACGGCATAAAGAAAAGTAGTGACTTTTGGTGTGCGGTATTATTTCAGTACTGTCCATGAAGAGGTTAAGTTATAATAAGGAGAGCAGTAGTTCATGAAACATGTAATCTTTAGAAATAAATTTACTGTATTCAGTCAATCAATGCACTGTACATATGTTGGTAAAGTGAATGTGAACTTGTTTTTGTCACAGATTTTCCCAGACAAAGACGAATTGCTGAGAAACATGATGGGTTTGCTGGGTAATGTGGCGGAGGTGGCAGAGTTGCGACCTCAGTTAATGGACAAAACTTTTCTCACCGTCTTCTACGATCTGTTGGATTCATCCAGTGATGGGATTGAGGTTATATTTTATAGAATTTCTTTATGACTTCCAAGTAGATATGTTTTTTTTATATTTATTAAAAAATAAGAGCGCTTTAACTTCCATCTCACCTGATGGAATGTGACGATGAGGTCGACGATGGAGCATGCACACCTAAATAATACCTATTCACTCTCACCTTGAAAAGACCCAAGCTATACCGTTCAGATATAACTGAATGTATTCTATAATACAATATTATCAAATAAATAATAATGAAAGTGTCAGGATCGTTGCAAGAGGGATGCTGTGGTCTTTACTTAAAAAGGGCGGGAAATGTATGTTACCTGATTACAACCCTATGGTAAATATATTCTTGTGGGTGCCGTAGAAGACTATTGGGGGATGAATTCTGGAAAGCAGGCAGCTGCACCGCCCTTTTCAACTTTACCACGATTGCATGTCGTGGTGATTTTATGATTTTTATGCTCCCGCAACTGTTATGCTGGTCATTTTGTGTACCAGTGCTCACTCCCTACCGCCTTATAGTTTTTAAAAATTTGTCGCCGTAAAGTGTAGGTGAAATGTACAGGTGAGCTACAACGCAGCAGGCGTGCTCGCGCACATGGCGTCTGACGGTCCCGAGGCGTGGACCGTGGACGAACCTGCGCGAGACGCCGTACTGCAGCGTGTGGCCGCCGCCGTCGAACGGTGGGATTTACACGCCGAGAGAAATATCAACTATCGCTCTTTTGAGCCCATACTGAATTTGTTACATGCCCACCACACGCCACAGTGCCAACATTGGGCCGTTTGGGCGCTTGCCAATCTTACTACTGTTTACCGTAAGTAATATTTTCACGTTTACCACTGCTTTCCGGTTTGTGTAGCATAAAAAATAAACAACTGTGCACCGGAGCAAATAATAATACAGGATACTTAAATCTTTGTCAGCAACACCAGATACCAATTACCTGCTCTCAAATTAGGGAATTTCCTGTACTATGAGTACCATAGCAACGGAATTCACTCCAAAGTACTACTATCCAGAACACCCAAATTGATCCTACCGAGAATCGAACCGGGGACTTCCTCATCCAGCGCACAGTTCAAACCGTTGGGCCACCTAAGTCGGCGTTACATTACATTCGCAATTATCGTATACTAGCTGGTGTCCGCGACTTCGTCTGTGTAGAATAGTACTTCAAATAACTTACTGTACTATACTAATTTTCATAATTTTGTTCTCCTTATAAACTTTCACATCCTTTACGATTTCTTTTTGTGACAAAAACTAACCTAAGTCCTTCACCTTGGGCCCATCTACCTCTACCAAAATTCATCAAAATTGGTTCAGATTTAGGTGTCAAAACGTAACAGATAGACTCACTTTCGCATTTGTAGTATTAGATTAAAGTTATTAGATTAAAGATTGCCATACGGTGGCCGCTTACTATCACATGTTTGTCGAATTCTATCGCAAAATTTACTTAAATATTGTATATTAAATGTTTAAAATAAAGTCTGTTTCAATCCATTGTGCCGGAAAAGTAATTCGGTTTGGTTAAAATTCTAAAGCAATCACTCAGTAAATGGAGTAAGTAAAACATTCACGTATATTTTGAAGATTTCACCAAGGTGAAATCAAGATATCAAGGAATCAGGATATCAAGATATTTCATCACTTTTTCCAACAATATTCATTGAATAACATTAAAATCTTATTTGAAAAATGTTAGTTCAAAAGTGAGGTTGTTTTTTAAATACAGATTTTTGAATAGTCTGTGGTTGAATAGGGCTGTACGGAAATTATTGATTCGGATCATTCAATTAAAGTTTTTGCAATCGATTAGTGAATCGAAAATTTAATCACACTCGAACGAATATCGAAGTATAACGATTGGAAGGAGGATTTAAAATTAGATTTCGGATATATGCTAAAATTTTTTTTTATAGGTTTGTAAGATAAAAATTCTAATCTCGTGTATGAAATATCATCACTTAGGGTCGTATTCTAGAACTCTACTCAATGCTCAAGTCAGGATTTGAGTATGGTTTAAAGCACTCGAAATCATACTCAAGTCCCTGCCATTAGGGTCGTATTTCTAGTGCTTGAAATCATACTCAGATCCTGACTTGAGCATTGAGTAGAGTTCTGGAATATGACCCTCAGTATTGAATAACATATTTTTTTAATGGTATCAGCAGCGAAATCGCAAAACCCATTTTATTGTTGTTATTGTTTAACTGCCTCTGTGGCCGAACGGTTACCATGCCGGACTGCCACGCAGAGGTCCCAGGTTCGATTCCCGGGCCGGGAGAAATATTTGTATGACCTACATATCTTTCTCTCGTGAGTTTGGGTGTAAATTGTGGTTGTCTATATGTGTGTCCATGGCACCCGTGACACAGGGTTTCCCTAGTGCGGGGCTATGTTGAGTGTGGGTGTTATTATATTATATATTGTAAACTCATCAGTTGGCCATCACTAAACTGTCTATGTTCGGGTCAATGGTCTGTTTGTTTACTTTTCTGGCACAATGGATTGGAAGACTGTAGTTGTATTTATCCGAATAATGTTTTTTACAGCCGAGAAGTACTGTGGCTTATTGGACGCCGAAGGTGGTCTTGTACAGCTCAAGGATCTACTGACGCACCCGGCCCCGTATGAGATGATCAAAGATCTAGCCTGCATTGTGATTGGCAACTACGCCAAGTTCAAGTACGCGGCGCGCAATGACCCTGATCCGCCGACGTCTAGTTCACCGGACAATTAACTAATGGAGTTCTTTGAGGAGATTACTCCTCACGTGGAAGAGTAGCAGTCTTGAGCTGTGAAAACCACAGGCTCTCACTGTGCGCCATCGTTTTCGTCACCCGTCACTTTCACCTGTTCAATTGATATGTTGAGCAAAATAACACACACAGTGGAGCCAAAATGCTCTATTCGCATGAATGAACTAAGTGAAACAATACAAAGAAACTTGAAAATCAACACCACAGGTACACTGTGTTAGTACAATAAGTAAATTATTGGTGGCGCCCGCAACTATCTATACTAATTGATTTTTATTGAATATCACTATGTATTTTATGGGAAATTACTCCACTTGTTTATTATAGTTATTCAATTAAAAATTCAATTAAGTTATCAAATTCCTTCGATCTGACAGGACTAGAACCTGCGTCTATATCAAACCAGGGCCAGGTTTTTGTATTAATAATTTATCTACACATATAAATCGTTCATCACAACTAGCCGGATATGATGTTTTATCGAGCTTAAAATTACCCTTCGAAACAAACATGTTTTTAACTAACAAAACGAGAATTTTAACGAGTTTGTGTGTACCTCCTAGAGCTCTGTAGTATAATAATTATGTAGTACTAATTAAAACAGGAAGAAGTTTTAAAAAAATAATATATTAATAATAATGTAAGTAAATCTTGTTTATGGCTTCAGTAAATATTAGCTTAAAAAATTTTAGTGATGTAATGTGTATTATATTATTGTTATCGTGATTTACTCATAACAGTACATTTACAGGAACGAGCAGAAATTATAAAGTTACATGTATAGAGCTTAGCATGCGACGGCAGCTAGCAGTAGCTTGTATAAAGTTTTCACTCGTGTAAGAGCTAAATGAAGCTGTTTAGATTTAAAATGTAAATTTAAGGACTCTTCAAACTGAGACGAATCTGACATCCCGTAACAGCAGATTTTCATTTCGTTGCAAGAATGTGGCGGCCACTCACCCATTTTTTACACGTAAATCTACCTTATAAATAAAAATAATACCTAAAAAAAGTTACAATCATTATTAAGCGTTTTTCAATTTCAATTCAACATTACAATGACAAGGAAGTAACCAATCAGTTAACCTGTCGGCGCATTATTGAGCCTTTTAACGTTTTTGATATAAAGTGACTTTGACATAAATATGGTGGAGTTTAATTAATTTACGATTCCAAGTGTACTTTGCTTACCTATGAATTAAAGATGATTTCAAGTTTGATTTTTTTGACAAAGTCAATAAATTAATTAAACAGGTAGCCAGTCGGTAGCACTTGATCGGTTAGTTTCTTGACATTGACATATCCTCTCGTCGTTTAGTGAAATTGAAATTGAGAAATATTGTAATTTACTTGTGTAATAATTAGTGATCTTATATTTGGCCGCTTATTACCTAAACTTTGTGGTTTTTACCGCCCACGAAGAAGTAATATGGACATATTATTTGATCGATCACTAGTAATAATAAATAGATATAATTTGTGTCGTGGAAATAAGACTCACTTACGTACATAGAATTAATTACACGTAAATCAGTAATTAATACGTCCTTAGATCATACAACACGGGAAACACTAAGCATTATTTCTCAAAGAAATCTTTCTGCCATTCATTGAGATACCGCTGCTCTACTGGGCACTTCTACAGACAAACAGGTGCACTCAAATGCTCTATCGAGTTGTGTCACTATGGTCTCACACAAACAAAATTAGATTACACTAAAAAGGGCCTTGGGCGATTCCTGTGGGTGAGTGAGTCAAATGAAATTACACTAATTGTCGGGCGTATTCATCACAAACTAAAAATACAAGGGCAGCTTGGTTCCGAACCATAATTGATGCGAGTTAGTGTTTGTAGTCAGTTAGAGAAACTTATGAATTTTACATGGAAATAACGTAATTTCACTTCAATTTAAGTATTATAATAATCTCTATAATTTGGAGTTGAGCTACCACAGTAATTATCACTGTGTCAATGCAAAGTGATTTTATAAGCTTCATTTGTTCCTTGTGAAAATTCATGGCTTTGAACCGTTCTATCTTGGAATAAGTATGGTTTAGGAGATGAGCGCCCTTGTATATGTGCCCTTATATTAAGTTTTAGATCGGTAATTCAACATTTGGAAACTGTTCGAATGTCTCGAAATATTTTCTATGTAATAAATTGAATCAATCATCGACGGTCGTGAAAGAAATATGTTAAAATAAAAAACTAGTAATTAATAAAAAAAAAATACTTTAATGTGGAATGTAATTCCATCCTTGGCTAAACTTGATGTTGAATAGGCTTAGCGCCCAGTTGCACGACGCGAGTTTTACCGCCCAGTTGCACGACGCGAGTTTTACCGCCCAGTTACCATGCTTTCACGTATATTACTGGCGACTCTGAATTCTATTTACTAGGCAACAACATTTAAATACCTCGGAATAATACAACCGCGCGGTCGCCACGTAGACCAAAGACTAACCAGTACCGCCCGCGCGTCTGTGACGCTCATTTAAATTAAAACGTAAATTCTAAATAAATAGAGCCTATTTTGCCATGACAGTTAGATGCACGAGGTCGCTACGCGGTGTGAGCGCGTTGAAATTCGTGCGCATCGCTCTTCATGGGAACGTTTCTTGTACTCCCCGTGTCATGTTGGCCAACAAGATAATCAGTGGATGTACACATACACATTTACAAATACTGCCCTCCTAACGAAAAAAGGCACAACTATGCGTACTTTATACAGCAGTTGTGCCTTTTTTCGTTCTGAGGGCAGAATACAAGTGAGTGCGCGGATTTGAAGGTTCCAATGCAAGAAACATACTGTAATGAATAAACAAAAGAATAAATACAGCGAATACGTAATAGATTGAACTACTATATATTTCTTGTACAAATTGTTAATATAACACGACCATTCTCATGAAAGTTTATGCCCATGTTATCAAGTGTTGCATAAACAATGTTCAAGCTCCCATTTATAGTTGGTTACTGTACACATACGACCGTCTGCTATCTATAATAATAAATGTTTTTTTTATAAATAATTATTTATTTGTAAGTATCTCATTTATAACAAATTACTGCACTGCAATCAACTGCGTAGTGTGTATATGATAATACTATGTTTACATAACATCTTTTTGTCGGCGTAGAAACTTCGATATCGTGTCGTATGGTGTCATCTAGTTTGAAAACGCCTTTATCTGTGATTTTTCAGCCATCCAGTTGTGGTACAGACATTTTAATATGGCTCTTGTGTGTAATAAGTTTTCGGGCGTAAATTTTATTTTAAAATCACATACGAAAGATTGACTTAACCAGAACTCGCACCGAAACGCCAAAGTTGACACATTTGACTTTTAAGCTGAGAATCGTATGGACTCACATGTGCCCGTTGCGATTCAGGCGTTGTAGTAGTAGGCTTTGGAAGCTCCTTTTCGCTATTGTCTATAGTTAAAAGAAAACTTATTTCAATCCAATAAAAAAAACAAATAAGAATAAGTAAAATCATGAATTTGTTTTCGATAGGTTTTAAACTGTCTTTTTATTATTGTCTAGTATTCTATAGAGTGTAAGGCCTATGAGCTTTGCTCGTACATGTGGCTTTATAAAAAAAAATCTAAGCACAGGACTTTGCGCGTCTAACAAAAATTAAAAACTTTCCGTACACACTGTATGTCATTTTAAACAAACTATGTAAATTATCATCAGCCTATCGCAGCCCACTGCCGGACATAGGCCTCTCCCAAAGTGCGCCATTTTGCCCGGTACTCAGCTTGTCGCGTCCATCTGCTGTCAGATAGACTTATGACGATGATGTAAATAATAAATTGTAACAAAAAAGAACTCTAATGTATAGCGGGTAAATAAATATAAATTCTATTTAAGTCTTCAATATTGGATTGTTTCGTACTGAGGTTGTCCAGAGTACACAATATGTCGCTGATAAAATTATTGTTCAAGCAAATAATTGTTATTTTTTTCTTATCTGTAATAGGTATTTGTCGCTCCGTACATTTATTATATATCCGTTTTTCTGTGCTGTATTTTATAAACCTAAAGGCCGGCTCACACAGCGCAAGTTTTACCGTTGCGTTTACTTATACAACATAAGCCGTGGATAACGGTACCATGTGCTGGCAGTGATGTGCTGTACATTTCAATACTTGAGCGTGTAGACGGAACTTTAACCCGTTCATGGGCAATAACAGCGTTTGCCGTAAAATGGAATGTAGAATATGATAGTTGTGGTACTCCGTTTTTTATATGGATATCAAAAACAAACACTAAAAAGGACAAAATGCAATGAACATTTTATTTAGAATCAATATAAGGCGCACAAAGAAAAGTAGTTACATTTTTGTGTGCGGTACTATTTAAGTACTACCCATGAAAGGGTTAAACCATCTACCGAAGGCGGCGAGGAGATATGTGTTTAAACAACTAATATTATTATATTTTTTATATTTTCAGCCAGCGGAATGATGTCAATGTATTTTTTCTTGAGTGTACAAATACATAAGTTCGAGTGATAACCTTATATTTACTCGGCTCATTTTCCATTAATAATAGCGTTCTGTTTATTTTTTTACTTATGTGTTTATTATTTATTGTGTTATGCGTTTATTTCTTTTTTGTTTAGGTAATAAAAAGCTGGACAGCAGCATTATGCTAAATGGTAAAAAAGCAGTATAATTTAGGCTTAATTTTTAATTTACATTGATGCGGAACGGAATAGAAGCGACAATTTCGCCTTACCGCGAGCATTTAAGCATTACCGCGAATGCTCGATCATTCCAGCGACAACGTCTGGATGTTGTTGTGTTTCGTCGTACGGTAAACCGTTACACTGCGCCTGCCATCGCGCCACTTCGCATGGATTCGCCAGGCGTTGCCGTCGGCGGCTGCGGAATTTTCGCGAATGCGCGAGCATTCTCGAACATGCGCAAGAAGTCCGCGGAAGACGTGCTACGTATAATATCGTTATAAAAATTCGCTTCCATTCCGTTCCGCCGCAATGTAAATTGAGCCTAAAGGTCGTTGGTAATTAATTTATTATTAGGCATCGTTGATGACGCTCTGTATTTTTTGGCTTTTAAAGTTCATGTTCATGAGAACAAGCTCTCAAAATTGCATAGCACTATTACACACTTCTATGTCATTTCGTATACACTGCTGTTTTAGATCAACTTAAATTGTTAGAACTTAGTTAAACCAATTAAATGTACGTTAAATGTTTGTGTAACTTTTAAATATAGTAACTGTTGAGGAAATTGTCCTGCGTGTTAATTAATAACCCTCCTGGTTTTATAAAGTTTTATAAACCCACAAGTGTGTGATTGTGTTAATAATAAGTGCAGTATACTGGGTTATTTGCAAAATATTAACATCCTCACACGACTGGCACCGTAAACGACAATTTTGATCCATGAATTTAAAATAGCAATGAATTTACCAAAAACGAGCTTTTAAGTATTTGTTGTACAACCTTACTACCAAATACATATATATTAAGTGTCAGATAGTCACTTATATTATAGTGACTTGTAAGATCTTGATCTATAAAGTGAGGTTGTAAGTGCAATCGGGCAAGGGTCCTCCCCGACTTTGGCATCGGACTGATCATCGTTCGATTTAGATCGCTCTACGATCTAATAAAATAAGTATTTTTATTTTTGTACGGAAGGAAAATCTGATGAATTATTAAACAAAAATGTTGTTTACAATGATAATAATATAGTCCTGCGAGGTTGTTTGTATTTTACAAATATTCTGTAAGCCCCTAGTAGGCCCCTTTCCCGTATTCATCCAAAAAAAAAATCTATACGATAATTATAATAATATGACACCCTTAAGTGGAACATATTTTTATTTTGTATTTCTAAGAAATGACAAAAAAAAATTCATTCAAATACCGCAGCGCTACAAAAACCTGAGTAGTATTATCCGTGTAATATTTAGGCTTCTGTTATATAAAATAATATAACGGTATGTATGTAACGTACGTGTATATACATACGTCTTTAATGTACAGACGGCAGTAAATTGAGCTACACATTAACAAATCTTGATCTCTTGCATGGAGGCGATATTCGAACAAACGTGTGTAGCTTGAAGTGCTGTTAACTGCACGTAGGCCTTCTTGACAGTTTCGGAAAATGTGTTTTGGTTGGAATTAAAAAAAAGGTAAGCCCCCATTTTTACAAGAAAAAAAGCCGTTCATACGACAAAGTATTGTTTATTATAACATCTCCATTTACATTCCGACGACGAAGACGCATGCAATAATAGTAGGTAAATAATAATATGCCATTACATTTGAAAGTTAACATACAATCAGCATACAAAAGGATCCGAACAGTCAAACTGACCGAAAATAAAATTATTGAGCGCTTTTCAATTCATTCACATAAGGTTCATTTTGTCCAAAAGTGCAGTGTCATATTTTGAGCACTCTGAAATAAATATACCACTTCAGATGAATGGATATTTTTTGGTTCGACCATTCAGATCCATATGATGCGACTGCCCTATGCTGACATACATAAAACATGTTCAGCCGCTATTATTTGTGCTTTACACAATGTATTCTCGTGATAACTTACATACATTAGTGCTAAAATTCTTGATATTTCTCGTAAATACAGTCGTGTATAAATGTTCTATGTACCTTACAGACCTAAGAACTAATCTAAGGAATATTTGTGACCAATACGTGATTTAACACAAAATTATTCTCGTAACTGATGATTTCATCGAATAAGTTACCGCCATCTTGCTGTAAAACCGATTTCGATAAGAACTTGTACAACATGACAATTTCCGTAAAATAATCTCCCATTTTGATCTTTATTAAAATCATGATATGTGGTTATTTGTTTAAATAAACTATTTAACTTCAAAATTAACAATTAATTTTAAATATCACATAATATTCGTAAAATATACTCTAATATAATATTTTTAATATCTTATGTGGTCCTTTATATAATTACATTATACTACCTCTACACATGTCTGTTTAAATTATGCTATGCTTATTAGTTTTGTTATAGTTGTTTGATATTATAAAACTAAAACTCTAGCTAGGCCTTACTAAATCGTGTTAGTAGGTAATACATCAAAAATATTAGGTACCTATAATTCAAAGTATATTAGTGGACTGTAAACAGCCTGAGCTAGTTCGCAGAGGCGCGTAGGTACATGTAGTGATTGACGGTATTGGTTGGCGGCGGTCGATACAACTAGACACGGCAGGTGCAGAGCAGTCTTGGGCATTATTCGTTGAGTATGCAGGTGCGCATTAGAGCGTTCACCACAGCGTAAGGATCGCAATTAGAGGCCGGCCTGCGGTCTTCCAGGTAGCCCTTCTTCTCTTCTGCAACTGATCGTGGTATCCGAATGCTGCTACCGCGACTCGCCACTCCTGTATGGTAACATGCATTAAAATATATAACAGAAAATCACAATATATTAAACACACTATATTAGCCGACATCAAAACAGGAGAAGGCTCTCAATTGGACTGTTTATTTGTATGTGTGAATGTCCGCAATTTGTGAACCGATTTTGGTGATTCTTTTTTTGTTGGAAAGAGGGTATCTTAATTAGTATTTAACGAAAATATGCCATCGCTAAGGATGGCAAACTAGTGGATGAATTCGGTTTCGCGCACTTTCCGGTAGCCGATTTCAATAAAACTTGGTAAATAGATGTAATTCCAAGAACTTTTGAGGTGTTTTTTTTTATAAAAAAGTAATTATTTATATTGTGCTGTAACATAAGTTACAGATAACTTTGAGCAGTCTACTTTTGTAATGTTTACCAATGTGCAGATAAGTGGATTGTTTTTTTCAAATTTGTTACTACTACCTACATGAAAAAAATATTTATATTTATTATACAAACTTCCGACACGTTAGCGATTATGTGTTTTGTTCCGCTTGTAATTATGAAATGTCGACTGTGAACTGGCAATCTTAATTTTGACAATTTTACAGTATGAAGCAAAGAATTGTTGGCGTCATTTATATAGCATCTGGTCAGATGTTAGTACAAGTTGAATTAGTCGATTCTGGCGCCAAAATTAAATGTATCTGGGGGTATGAAATAGTACAAAATGGTATTAAAAAGTGAAATCTTTAGAAAATTGAGATAGTACCGGTTGCCTATATATATCAGAAGTGTGGTCTTGTATTTACCTGCGCTAAAGTCATTAATACTAGCTGTTTCGTGGAGTCCCGTCAGTCTCCTCTCATTGTCTTTGCCACCGCGCGGATCGTAGACTTTGATATGCTTCATGTGCACCTTCGACAACTTGTCTATCGCTTTCTCGATTTCACTATAAGAAATACAAAAAGCAACGTTACGTAAAATGGAATAGTAGGTAAGTAATTTGGTCTTTCAATTCATACACACAATACATGATAGACCCAGATTTAAATGACTAGCTGTAATAATCTGCCCTCGTAAGACAAAAAGGCACAACTACGTGTAGGTACATACCTTATACAGCAGTTGTGCCTTTTTTCGTTCTGAGGGCAGTAATGGTATTCAAAGTTACACATATTTATCACTTTGAAAATCCTTGTATACTTACATAATACCGTTTTCGTCCCTCATCTTCTTAGTTGAAAAGTTGGTGTGGGCGCCGGAGCCGTTCCAGTCCTGAACCGGCTTTGGATCGAATGTAACGATGACTCCGTACTCTTCAGCCAGCCTGTGCAGCAAGTACCGGGCCACCCAGAGGTCGTCCGCAGCGGACACTCCCACGGATGGTCCCACTTGGAACTCCCACTGAGATGGCATAACTTCGGCATTCGTGCCGGAAAGAGGGACACCAGCGAACAGGCAACATCTGTGAAGGAGGTACGTGTTGTCATTAATCTAAAGCACAGATAAGGCGAATTATTAAACCCTGACGTTCGTATTCTCTTTATATTTTCCTTTGCCGTGGTTGATTTGCACGCATACTACGTAGTATTGAAGTTGTGACTTTAGTACTTTGTGAAATTACCGACTAACAATTAGAATAGGAGACGGGAATGAATAAATTAAGTAAAATTATATTTACCTGTAGTGTGCCTCAACAAGATCTCTGGCGAAAACCTTGTTGGCACCAACGCCGCAGTAGTAGGGTCCCTGTGGTGGGGGAAAACCGCCTGGAGGCCAGCCGAAGGGGCGCAGATCTGAATCTAACAAGATGTATTCCTGCTCGATGCCGAACCACGGCTCTTCGTCTTTGCATTTATCGTATGCTTCTTGACATTTCACGCGATGGTTTGTTTCTGTGAAAAAAATCTTTCTCTCAACTCTCACAACAACAAAAAATTGTTTATAGTAAAGCCATGACTAAGAATATCAACATACCCGTCGGTTCCATGTTGTATTTGAAGGTATCACACATGACGAGGATGTGGTTTCCGCGCCTAAATGGATCCCTGTAGATAGCCCGCGGCATTAAGAATGTATCAGAGTTGTGTCCATCAGCTTGTTGCGTCGAGCTGCCATCAAAATTCCACACCGGCAAATCTAGATAAAAACCAATAACAAATTAACATTAATACTATTATTTACAAGGTACAAAAGTTGACACTAAATAACACTAAACTACAATGGTATAGATTGCATGTTTTGACTTCTCTACTTCGTCTACCTACTAATAAATCCGTTTCTGAAAACTCCATAACTAGGTAGATACAGTTACGTGTTCTTTGCCATGATACTAGGAATACACTACGATGAATGACTTGTACTACATCTGACATTTGTACGACTGCTGAGGGCGATATTGGCGTGAAACCTTGTAAATTCTCATCAAAGCTGTCCCTGTTTTCCTGCTCTCGGAGCTTGCAGGCCACAGTAAAAACGTTATCTAGATCCTTCGGTTTGAAAAAGGGAGGCAAGTATTTTGACGCGTGCGTCCATGTCAGTCCTGACGTATCTTTCAATACGCTTCGCCGAGATAAAGTTTCCAGTAGTTTAGTTAGAGTATCTATAAATAATCAAACAATTGCTGTCGTCAGGTAGGTAACACCAGCCACCACTTAAATGACTCGGCGTTTTCAAAATCATTAATATTTTTTGATTATCATTTCAGCGGTTTTTCATATACAACCATCAATTAGGGCTTTTTGTACCATAACTCGCTTTAAACGGATGTACATATCTATCCAAATGGGGTACGTGGTATCTTATTTAACAACATCTGTCTGGTCGTTGAAGGCCGGACAATTAAATACGCCGTGTTAATTAGAATAATTACAATTGCTAATGAGGACGTCATAAAGGCTAACTGCAACAATTCTGCCATAAAACAATAGTATAACAAGAACATCCTATGCGTTCACATATCATGTGTGACTTCATTATTTCAATCAAGGTATTTCGAAAATGAGCCTTTTGTATGTCGACACATACAACACAATGTAAACATTAGACATTCAGATGTATCATTGTATAAAATGGCATTTCCTAATATTCGTTTAATGAGTTCCGACAGACTACGCGTGTCCTGCATAACTTACCCTTGGGTACTTTAGGAATGTAATTCAATGTGCGATCTTTGCATCTCAAATTCTCTCCTGAGCCGTCGATCCAAATGTAAGTGGCCAAGATCTTGTCTGCTGGGAGTGGCAGATCGTTATATCTGCCTAGGAGGGTCTTGGACAAAACCGCATTGGGTGAGTTCGTGAGCACAGGACCCGACAGGATCTTTGGGTTCTCTATAAAAAAAAAAATATAACTTATAATAAACAAATCGAGACAGAACATAAGAGCATTGCATTTTAAAATTTGCTTATTATTGAAATTAAATCTATAAAATGTCACTGATTACTTTAATATACTCAGAGAATTACCATGTTAAAACTAGTCATCTACTAGCAAATTCTACGTAGGTAATAATCGGATTGTGGAATCCACAGATCAAGCAATATCATAAACGCGATTTCACACCCACACTGTAATATGAAAACGTATACAAATTTACGCATTGCAAAGTTTAAAATTCGTTTTACTAGAAATAAGTAATTATGGCATTGAGTTGTCGAACGCGCAAAAATTTGTACGCTTGAATCTCATAAAACCAACTAAATTACCTATAAAGGGTTTGCGTAAAATCGCTTTATTACTAATTGACAAATCACTACTAAATGCCGATTGTATATCCGTCTCATCGTCTAAAATAGTCGACACATCTGCTTGTGAAGTTGTTGTTTTGTTCAATCGACGACGATCTTTGACAACACCAAGTGGAACTGCCATTGTCGATGCACAATTTGTACCTTCTTTCAATTTTATAAACGATTCCTCTGTATACTTTCATATGTCTTATTAATTTGACCAATTCGTAATATTTGTCCTCAAATACTAAAAACATTATATTTCGTCAATAACAATTAATTTAAACCGATTTAGTTATCATTATCCATCACAATAATTTTGTCATTGGTGACAATTAATTGACAATGTAATGGCTCTTTGTTTATTAATTTTATGACACTTAAACGGCTTAATACATTGAGTAAGAATGTTTCACAACGCGATTTAGGGCTAATCTCAAGTGGAATTTTAATTCTACCAAATACTCTTTTGTAATTACGTTAAACAAGTTTATTAACCCTAAATCCTCTGAATATAAGGGTTTTAACTACGACTGCCCTAAGAAATACATAAAAAATGCCTCGGTTTGCCTTTACGTTATTTTACGTGTCAATTGAAAAGGTAGACATGTAGACATACGGCAAATGTAGAATGTTCCCTGTTGAAAGCTAAACAATATCGTATAAGACGTACGATATTATTTAGCCTCCAATCTTTCATTTTAATTATGACAAAAAGGTTAGATACAACGGTTACAGAGGAAAGGGTCGATTAATATATATTTTACAATTTAAATTCATTTAAAATTTACACTCACCTTCTATTACCTTCCCATGTGCCGCAGCAGCCATCGTGAAGTCTATTTATTCTCTTTTCACCTGTAACAAATGAAGTTTCTAGTGATTTTTTAATCTTTTTTTTAACATCAAGTGATGAGACGCAACAAGTCGTGCGCCTGATGGTAAGCTACACTCCTGTCCATAACAGTTACAGTGCCACTCAGAGCTTTTAAATTGTAAAGATCTGAGGGGCACTACCACGGCGCCCGTCACCCTGAGACATAAGTTGACAAGTCCCATGTGCCTGTAATTTCACCAGCGCTCTTATCCTTCAAAACCGGAGCACAGTAATGGTGACATTACTGTTTGGCGGCAGAAATAGATAGGGTGGCAGTACTTCTTTGGACGAACTCTTTCACAAGGAGCTCTACTGCTACTAAAATATCTTTATTATTGTTTAGTGCAGGTGTGTTTATCCGAGCATCGTGCGCATATAAATAAGGCTCAAACTTATTTTTTTTGACCTCTTTTTCAATACGCAATAACATTTCGATAAACCCATAAAACATGGAACGTTGTAACAGTGTCCTTGACATTTTGACTGTATGAGCTTTCATACATCTGTGACCTCACTCTTCCTAATGATGTTAACGAACCGTGTAACAAAATATACGTTAATGTAGTTAATACTATAACGAATATCAACGACTTAAAGTACTTTGTGTTATCGGTAATAGAGATCACGTGGATCATTTTTTTATATTCTATTGTTGTGCATGTTTTGTTGTGAGTCCACCCTACAACTGCCACAATATAATCAACGATGTATGCATAGATATCATTAATTGAAATATTTTTGCTGAACTGTTTTATCTTTTTGTCGTTTCCCTTGATGAGTCGCCTTACGTATATAAAACAAACAGACCCTTGACACAAAACGAAGGTAATTTCACGAAATCGATTGGCGCGTTGCCCATAGCTGTGACGACGGCGAGGCGACAATCACCTGGGTAAAATCCCAAACAGCCGAGTAGCCTACACCACGCTTTAAATATATACGTATATCTCGCAAGTTATTATCTACGAGTGTTACGTTTCCATTTATATATTCAAATGACATGTTGCGGTCACACTTAGTAACAACGCTTCTGGCGTAATTCCTTTTCAAATGGAAATTCCCCTTCGGCTATTATCGATGAGCTCTTTACGAACATTTACGAACACCGAAATCGTAAAGTTTATTAGTATGTCGGTGATTCAGTACTCTATTGGACATCATCGAAAATCTGTGTTCTAATTACTTAGAGTGTACAAGTAAGATTGCCCAATGTATTCAATAAGGTCAATATTCCACATCGATATCAATAAATTTACGTACCAAAGAGGATTTCTCAAAAAGTTGTAAAAGTTTTTGTCAGCTCTACTTTCATTTATAAAAGGCAGATGCAATCAAGCAGTACTGCCAAAGCAAATTCTTGATGTAGAGTGTTATTCATCCCTCCAACGTCAAACAGTAGATTACGTTACGCATAGTTGTATTCACGACGTACACGTGGTAGCTACGTGAATTATATATATATTTAGTGCATGCTACGTTGCACCTAATACATTCCGCGTTGACGTTACGCGTGTGTTGAATTATTAAGAAATGCTAGGAATATCATGTTCTATTATTTATTTATCTGTAGTATAGTGTAAATAAATCTGATCAATATGGTAAGGTTCTCAAATTTAACCGCTTTTTATTAGTTTTTATTTTAGGTTTATTTAAATGTGTAATATAACACAATGTCAAAAACGCAAGTGGGCGAATGAATACTAAACATAGCGCAAACCGCTTTACGTACCTAGGACTCGTACGTAAGGGCGCGTTTCCATTATGTCGTATTTAAATGAAGTTGTTCACACAAAGAACAACACGATTAACTAACTATCTTTCATGACTTTCTTGACGTTACGACGCAGACAGTCGTGATAATGGGGAGAGTTAGAACGACAGTCGTCTGATGATAAATAAAACGTCACGACAAAAATGTGACGACAGACAATCGCAGCTTCAGACAATTCTATCGTCCAAACGACAAGACCGCTGTCGTGAACCGATAAATTGTCGTCATGATCTAGTGAGAACAACTAGACACGACCGTCGTTCAACGAGAAAATAAACGTCCACGGCATAGTCACGACAGATAGTCGTGATATGGGAACAGGCTAGACGCGACAGTCATCTAGCAATAAATAAAACGTTACGATACAATGGGAACGCGCCCTTAAGCGGTTTGCGCTGAACGTCGTTGAAAATTCCGAGCAGGTTAAAAGATTTTAAATATTCGTAAACGGATTAATTTTTTTACACCAATATATGCTTTCGCGTTTTTGTCAGCTGTACTGGGATTGTTGTAATCACAAAAAAGTATAAGGAAAAACTTGTTACTACAGTACAGATCGTTTTAATTACACCAATATTATGTAGGTACCTATAAATTGAATGAACTCAATAGACGATCTTTACGAATTCCCTGTTCACAAAAATTACGGGAGGATAAAACTGGATATTTTAATGATATAGTCGTTTTTATTCATTGTACGTATTTATTATAATAATAATAATAATAACGTACAGCCTGTATCGCGAGTACCATGGACACACACGTAAACAACCACAAATTGCACCCAATATCACGAGAGAATGTAGGCCGTACAAACATTTCTCCCGGCCCGGGAATCGCACCCGGGAACCTCTGCGAGGTAGACTAGCGTGGTAACCGTTCGGCCACTGAGGCAATTAATATATTCGATCGAATTTAATATTTTCGATCTCATTTCTCTGACAATGGTTGGTAACAGGGGGTCTACTCTCGATCTCCGTCCGACATCCGTCCGAAACAATTACTGCCAAATAAGCAATACTTGACCAAATGAAAAGACGCGTGATGCGAATGAAGCTTCATATCGGATACTCGTCTTTTAATTTTGTCGAATATTACTTATTTGACAGTAATTGTTTCGGACGGATGTCGGACGGAGATCGACAGTAGACCCCCAGATAAAATCTGAAAGTAAAAAGCCTTGATTACTTTTATTGGTATTAGGTACCTACTGTTCAATATTTATAATCATTATTTCTTTGTACGAAGTGTTAAGTGCCGTTGTCACTAAGCGCGTTAACTCAGTTTATTGCTGTAACCTTAATAAAAGATCTGGCCCAACGCCCGTACGTTTATTTCGTCGGATTTCTTGTTTCCCCAATGACCTTTGTCGCTACGAACATTTTTTAATACTGAAAAAATTGTGTAAAATTTATGATGATACTTATTTAGAAATCTCTACATATATAACATCTCTGACTTTTCGACGACCTTGTGGCTCAGATGTTAACACTGTGCGCTGGATGAGAAGTACCGGACTCGATTCCCGGTATTACTAATTTGTTAAACGAACTTTCCTTAATGGAATTTCCTAGTTTGTAACCGTTTTCACTAAAACTGCGCAATTAAAACACTAAAAGGTTTTCATAGGTTCATAACAAATAAATACCCTCACGTCAACTTACTTTTTTTTATAATCGTCTAAAATATTGAAGTACCTACATAATAAATATTCTATTTTGTTTATTCACTTAATATTTTTCATTTCGTCCATTGATACGGAGCTGTCATATTATTTTTCGCCTCATTATTTAGTTTACATGTGATGAAATCTTTAAGTAAAGTTATACTGATATGATATTTACCACGAAAAAAACTTAATTAACCCATTATTTACGTCTCGCTGCTGGGCACGGTTCAGGCCATAGTACGCCACGCTGGCATTGCGGGTTGGGGACTTAACACGTTTTCCGAGGGTTGTGAACCTGTGACGATGTGACCTCCTTCCATCGTTATCCCACCATTTTATCACCTTTTCTCTGGTTCCTGGCCACTTGTTTTCAAATTTTGAATCGCTCTTTAATTCCTTTGCCTCGTCATTCTTATTTTGCTTGGTTCCGTCGTCACTCTCTGCTCAATTGCTGAAGCGAGCAGTGCTGCTCGTCTAATTTGGTCCTTTTACCAGTTCCGAACCTAACTCATGTTCCAATTTTAAAAATAATGTAACCTAATAACTCGGCCCTTTCGGGCCTTTCTTTTTCTTTCGATTTTACTTATGAAGTAAATTATGTGGACCGGAGTATTCTATTTTCCGTCTATTTGACGTCACGACACATTAGCGGTTTACAACCCATTCAAACCTTCTTCAATGTGCAGGTTTCCTTCACCGGAAAAGCCTAAGGGAAATTTCATATTAAATTTCGCACATAAATTCCGAGAAACTCAAAGGTCCCGGGTTAAGAGGTGGTAGGGCTACCGCAGCTTCTTAACGATTTCTCACGAAAAATAGTGTAAATTTAATTTTGTGTGATTATTTGATGCTTAAAAATTATCAAAACTAGGTCAATTCAAAATCTCGTATTTCTGTAAATATTGGAACTCCATTAATAAATTGTATGTGTTATCTAATGCTTCAATAAACATATTGAAATTAATATTTCGCTTTATCTAAATAAAGATGACTATTTAAACGTTTCATATTAGTCATCCCTTATCGTTCGATATGACCATTAACATGATAATTTATAATTATAAAAATTACTGCGTACAAAGAAATTGCTCAATTAAAAAAAACACACAGACGGTAGTACGTACTAATCGATGCTATTACGTTTCACGCTTATAGTAAGTGATATAGTATCTTCTTTGGATTAATATGAACGCGTGTAGTGTAGATACTAGTTGTGCAGACAGCATGAATTATTCTAGGTCATGTACGATAGTGTTATTGTTCTTTAAACTTACAAAACAAGTTTTCCTAGAAATCTACACTTTATGAGTACGCTTCGATGAATAAGGTCCTTAAGCGTATTTACAAATTGGTTTACAGTTCTCCACTACAATAAATAATCTACTCGTTTGTAGGTATATAAACGTATGTACACTCAGAGTAAGGCGTATAACACCATACCGGCTTAATTATTTTTTCGCGTATTGTTTAAACGTAAAGTCAGTAATTTTATTACCGAAGTGACTAAACATTCTAATTTGTAACTGCATTGCGTCTGGTTATGCAAAACCGGCTGTTCTAAAAAATTATAAAAATATGTTAGTTTCACCGATAACTGAACTATTGAAATTCTTTGGGAACAATAGGGCCGCCAAAAAATGGTAGTTTCATTTATTATTTGTTAAATAACAAAGGCAATCGCCTACCGACACTCCAAACAAAAATAAAATATAATACTAATTTTTCTATTACAAAAAAACTATGGACTGTACACTAATCCTTATTCAATACGTTTGGTTCCCTAATTTAAGCAATGCATTTCAATTTCAATAGTTAAACTTCGTTTTCAAGGTTACTTCTTTAATGGTGTCATTTTGCTTTCAATGATTTTACGCCTTTGCAAAAACATATTGTAGACATGTTCGTTGTCATTCTAGTAATCTCAATTTACATACTTGGTTACATCGGTTTATTTTTCGCTGATGTAACACAAAAGATAGTTACATACATAAAAATAATTCCTTTTTCCTTAACTAACCCTAAGGTCGTGTCACGATATTTTCTAGATAATGCTTTATAAGAATAACAAACTTACGAGTTCTAACTTTGCGTACGATCTTTGAACTCGGCTCTGTGACGTTCGATTACATACTTCTATAATTTTAATCATTATATTGTCTGCATACGAAAAAAATATCAATATTACAACAGCAACCTTTAATTAATTAACGATATGTACACCGTGGTAGCCAAATGGTTTAATCTAGAGATGGTGGTTTCGGATCCGCTCACACCACTGAGTTTTACAGTATTTATGTACAAAATTTAATATTAAATTTACCATGAGCTTTTACGATGAACAAAAGCATCGTTATAAAACCTGCACATCGAGGAAGGTTCAGAACCATCGAAAAATGTGTGCTCTATTCTCATTGGGCCAGCGTGGTGGTTATGGCTTGAGAGGAGACCCAAGCCCAATAATGGGACGTATAAATGGGTAGATGATGATGAACTATCACATTTACTCAAAGAAATGGCTACAGTGCCTAATTTCTGATTCCTAGTCAATGAGGTAACTCAGACGCCACAATTTTTTTATGTAACCAGTGTTCTTGAACAGTATCTATCTACTTTTGTTATCATGCCAAGCATCGATCGTAATATATAAGCTATGGCTAATGAGTACATAAAAGGGTAGTCTGTTCAATAACCAGTATGGAAATTTTCATTTGAAGCCGGGATTAATTCCGAATGACCGAAATGTTTAAAATACCTAATACAACTAAAAATAATAAAATACCTAATACAACTTTTTAGTCATAACTATGTCTACGTCTGTGAGGCAAAAGTATCTATTTTAAACAACTAGTGATAACGTATTGCGACACACGACGACGATTTCTGTTGACTCCTTTAGTGGGTCAGTGTATCGAAATGTGAGTTAGAGCGTTCGATTGAGTGCCTAATAGGTACACGAACCGGTTCTAACAAAATTTAATGAGCTGGTATTTATTGCCCAAACTTGTCAACAGCATTAACGTAAAATTTGTTTAATATGCAGAGACTTAGACAATTAAGATTTCATACTGGGGTCACGTGTTACACGATGTCTATCTGGTCCCTACCATTTACAATTTAAAATCATGATAATAAATAAGTTTTTTTTTTATTACGATAACAGGGCCTTACAATCTTTTAGGCAGAAAGTTAACGATTACAATGAGTCTGAAAGATAAGCCGCTAACGGCCAGTTCGAAAATCAGCCTAGGTTACTTTAAAATTATAGCAGTTCTGTTTACCTACCTCTTGATAGCGGAGTTATCACTAACAACGGCCACACACACACACACACACACCCACAAACCAAACACACATAAAAGCAACGTGTTACTTTGTTTACACAATAGGAAAGTACTTTTTGAATTTTAATAGTACCTACTTAGGTACTACGCATGAAATTAATTACGATTTAATTTATTATGTAATTGCATTAATTTACGGGTACGTCGTTAAGAAATCAATCATTATTCTTTTCGCGTGAGTAATAAATATTAAACGTTAGGTTTCAAGAAGGCTTTGCTTTATTGATATGTCATGAATTAATCTGACCGATACAGATTTAAAATATCAGCCGTCCCAAACGCTATTTGAGAATTAGGTGAGTATCAGACAGTTTTAGAATGGGTGTAAAAATAGATTAAAAACAGTGATTGAGAAAGTGTGGCCACGAGTGTTGGGCGTGCTGGGGAATGCTCCGTCATGTTACGCAGAGTATGACCGGAGATGAACTAACTCATGTTTACAATATTTGTTTCAACGTCAGTCAATCGTGCGATGGACTTGATGTGGCTTTTTGTACCATCTGCTCCCACAGTGCACTTACAACGCTACCAAATCTTAGTATGGCAAGACTTGCTTCAAACTGACAGAGGTCTCGGAAAATAAAGTCAAGTCCCAGGGTGACGGGCGCAGTGGCAGTGCCCCTCAGATAATTGCGATTTAAAGCTCTGAGTTTTCGCGATTGTTACACATAGGAAATGAAATTATTTTTCCGGGTTTAAATCTGTTTGTTTTTGTTGACGGTGTTTTGAAAAACACAATTTTATGAAAAACAAGATTGACTGTACAACCGTGACCATGGGACCTGTAAAGGACCCTCCACGTCGATTTGTTTGAAAAAACAAATATACGCGATTTAAATCCGGAAAAATTGTTTCATTTCTTAAAAAATAAGTTGATCATTGACCTACCAACAAAGTCGATAGTCTGTTTATTACAAATTTGCTCGATTGGATCGTGAAAAAAGTCGTGCAAATCAATCGATCGAGCAAAAGTTACGGATATTTGTGAATGTTTAGAAACAATACCTCTCGCTAACAGTGATAAAATATCTTGACGCAGATGACAATGTGAGAGACCCGTACGCAGCAGTGAGACGTTATATACAATGGCTAATGATGATGATGATGATTTTTCAGATTAATAAATATTGTTGGTTATTAAAAGTGTACAAAGTGTATTGAAACGTGTTGTCAAGCGAATCTATTTATCTGCAGAGTGCTTATCAAAGGTCTTTGTAAGGCTTAGAAGGTTGTATTAAATAAATTGCGACTTTGTCTACACTTATTAAACTGTAATAGCATGACATAAGGGCACCAATACACTAAAGTGAATTACAAAATAAAAGGAACAAAGTGCGGTCTGTTTCTACATTGTATAATATGTAATAAACAACACAACCGTTCATAACCATCATCAGCTCGAGGAAGACGGTTTGAGTATTACTCATTAAATAGCTACAAGTTAAAACTGGCATGAACTTCAACAACAGACAGCCATGGTGAAACAATATTCAGTTAATCAATTTAATTATAAAAAAAACTTTGTATTAAACAAGCGAATACAACTAAAGAAAGTTTAAATAACCAGGTGACCATAAAATGCAATATTAACATTAGCTATATGGGTAAAAATTGTATGTTACGATTATACTTGACTACTACAATAACAATAATAGCGTCTTTTATTTAGTAAATATAAATATAGCAAAAGAATTTACGACTTTGGTAGAGCTCCTTATGAAAGTGTACGTCCAGGAAGTACCTTACCTATTTCTGCCGCCAAGCAGTAGTGTGAGCATTATGGCGTTCCGGTTTTGATGGGTAAGGATGCTGGTGAACTTACAGGCTCAGGGGACTTGTCAACTTATGTCTCAGGGTGACGGGCGCAGTGGCAGTGCCCCTCAGATCTTCAGATCTTTGCGATTTAAAGCTCTGAGTGGCACTGCAACTGTTATGGACAGGCGTGTAGCTTATAACCACGCACACGAATTGTTCGTCCCGTCATTTTGTATCATAATAAAAAAAGTAATTAATAATACTGTACTCAGAAAGCATTAGTGTTTTAATTTCGAAATTTAACAGGATAATTTTATACGTTATTGTTCACAATATGTTTAAGGAAGACTTGTACATGCTTATAGTGGCAACAACTTTTCCGCAAACAATAATCAGCTGTTACTGTTACTTCCTCTCGCGGAATACAGCTGTGTTGCGACACTATGAATAAAAATAGTGGACTAAACATGCCAGTTCCACTATGTTATATTTACAGAACCGCTTTTTGTAAAGCTATTATAAAAAATTTACGTAATTATACGTTACATTTAAAAAAAATATTCACTAATATTTTTTAAACAACTAGAAATTTCAAGCAGGATAGGACAGTATTTTTTTTATGTAGGGACTTATTTAATTTATATAGAAGGAAGTCCAATAAACGCTTCTAACTTCCTTTGTTTATTGCTTTACAAGTATCAATGACACATTATGCATTGAGCGACCATATTGTTAAAAAATGGTGTCGTTCAAGACAAAGAGATAAGTGAAAATGCATTACTTTGTTTGCCGATGCACATGCATGATAAAGCAGTTTATGTCTCTATCTTTATTTTGGTACCTTACGAACTTCTTTCTCATTTCGGAAAGTAGTTACACCGACTTTAATGACTCTGTGCCTAATTATGGACTACACTTGGTATCGTTGAACCTACCGGTTATTCATAAATGCCTACTGTCCCTGTACTCGTTAATATTTTTAATAAACATGCAACAAGTTCTTTTTTACATTTTCAATTGTCGCATGAAGGACGGTTTACTTAAAATTTTAAACTCTTAATTAGTTTTCTTATGTTACTTTAACTTTTCCACGAAGTCATTTTTTTGCGTCCAGACAAAAACTAGATATCTTTTCTTGACTTTTGAATTTAACTTTGAATGTAGTGAATATTTTAAACATAATTCATTAAACATAGGTCATAAATCTGAGAGCCTTGGTAATATTTAGATAACAATAGTTCAGTGCACATAAACATGTGCAAATTGTAATTTCGCCAAGCACACAAACTAAAATTAAGCACCAAATACAAAAAGATTTGTTGTAGTATCAAATAGGCACATAGTTTGGCCGAATCCGATGCAATTCGCTGTGCAGCGGGGACGCTGTTGGCGAGCGATGTGTACCCGCTAGGCACCCACCCGCCCTGCACGTGCTAAGGCCGCCGGGAAGTTTCCACACCCGCTGCACCTCCCGACACTTGCATCGCGAGCGTCTCTCTTTTTATCCATTTCCAAAACGCCCCCGAAATCCTAAATTATTTAATATATATTGTTTACAATACCTGGAATATCCCTTGAAGATCGCGTGGCGGACGTAAAACCGATCGTGATTGTTATTAATGTACTATCCGAGCTGTCCCGACTCGATCGTTACGCTGTACGGTCTAGAGATTGACTGTTTGGTCGGCCGAAGCGGCGGAGAATTTATGCGCGCGCAACTACACGCGCGTGCGTCGTGGTGGGAGCGGTGGTGAGAGCTCATGACGTTGACACTGAGAACTTATGACGTACGTACGTACGAAACTTGAGAACGTCACCGGCCGATTCACAAGGCACTTATGTTCGCGTTCAGTATTCAAATGTTCGTCTCTTCTGTAAAGTTCAATGAACTTAATATTGTCAGCAGTTAAATGATATAATATTTTGATATAATATATACATAATCAATAGGTACCGCAGTAATTCCTGTAACCGCTGTAATCAAGAACTCGAATGGCAATTCTCGCACTCAAAACGGTTCGAACCGATTTGTAGGATAATCGTATGAACTTGAAAAGCTGTCATACGAGATCGTGTTTTGACAAGTCGAGAACTCGTACGCAAGAAACTTCTTACTACATATTCCTCTGTGTAAACAATCGAGGAGGCGATTAAGTTGCTTGCGAGTCTCGTATGACATAATCGTAGGCGAGATCTTAGTTCTTACCTGAATGTTAACATTATGATACGATAATCTTATGGCAATTAATGCTTGCGAGAATCGCATACGATTTTTCGTCACGAAGCGTACAATAAACTCGTTCCATCTAAATGGGCCTTTACTTCGTTTGGTTACGGGAGCGAGATAGGGACCCACCGGAGGGTCCCACACATCCATTGGACCTCGGGACTCAATTACATTGTAGAATTGAGCTAACGAGCAGAGGATGTTACGCTTCAATATGTAGTTACATACCTACATAGAGACTCGAATTGACCTTTTGTAGATAACTATAACCATGTATATAATACCACTAAGTAACTGGATACCGTACTATTCTCATGATTATATATTTAGATAAGAAATTTAGTTTTTTCTTTGGAATTTAACTTTAAAAGTTATATTATATAGTTATATACTTATAAGAAACAGTTCTGTAACTTTTGTCTTTCTGTGTAAACTCACACTGAGATAATGTTAAAGTGGAATGAAAATACCTTATTGCGACCGTTAACCAACTCACAACACATCATCATGAGGCCAATATACTTATGTTGGCCTCGCTGAAGGTGTACACGAAGTTATTTTTATAATGTTCGATTTTCAATTTTCTGCTTCATCACTATGGATTTCATGAAACAATGAAAATAGATTGGAAGTATCCAAAGTATCTAAATTTAGTTATTCAAAGATAAAGAAGTTTCCGCTCTAGTTATATGTGTGATTCATACAAATAGAGAAAGGAAAATACGGTATTCCGAGATTAAACGTAGATAATTTTAAATACTTTTTAATAATCGTAGCAATGGTAGTGCATAAATTATACAAGAAATCTACCATGCAAAAATAATAAAACATTGTGAAAAGTTCACGATTTCAAATATAAGGTAGGTGGCTAGTCGATTGCTCAGACCCTGATAAAACCGATTCTTTCTAATCGCAGTACGACTGCCACAATGGCGCAGCGGTTAACACTGTGACGCTAGATGAAGAGGTCGTGGTTGCTATTCCCAATAGGACTAATCTGGATAATTAACTATTTTTAAATTAGTTCTTATGTCTAGGGTCTCGAATGTTCTCGATTGTGCCCCGGAGTTAATTTCTTTAGTATTATACTTATGGTACAGGCTTTCCCTAGTTTGAGACCAGGTCCTACATACTCTACTATTATTAGTGTGTAGAGTAGTGGGAAGATAACTTCCCACATAGGTACTGCGTGTAGGTAATGTCTTGAGGTAACTAAATTAACCATGTGAATTAAAATAAAGAAAAAGCACCTCTCAACCGTTGTACAAACTTAAAGGTGAATTTTCGTGTTTTTTAATTTAAATTTGTTGAAATGTTTTCACATTGTTCATAATTACGGAAGAAAAAAACAATGGAAGTGCGTTAAACCTTGATTATTATCAGAACCGCTGTCACCAAAACGCATACAAACAAATGATAAACACTATGAAAATTTGATAATAGCCCCCTTTACACAGTCACTGCATCGCGCGTAATCCTGAGCGTATAGGATTGCGCGTGGGAAAGCCTGCAAGCGCAATCGCGTTTAAAAATTTTTTAAGCTAACGTTCTTTCGCGCGCGATTGCTCGTGTTTGTTTGTTACAACGGAAAGAGCGTCCGTGTAAAGCCTAATAGTGCAGGATAGATCATGTGACACTGGCGCGCGTTGGAAAGCGCGAATGCGCGCGACTGTTGAGCGCAATCGCGTCTATCCCTTTTCCTTCCAACGTCTTTACAGCAATCGCGCTGTATCATATCGTATCTGCGTAAAGTCCGCTATTGATTGGTCGTCGTTTCTAATTTAAAAAGATTTAACACATTCTGGACTGTTGACATAATTTAAACTACTACCTTTAATGTAAGTTACGACGTTTTGATTTTGTATTTAAATTTTATTCAACGTGCTCTTCATCTTGCGGCCAGTAGTTGGACTACGACGAAAGACTAACATCTGAACGAATAGAAAGAAGTATCTTTTCGACAATACATGTCTTCTTTAACGCACACATCACATTGTAAACTTTATTACGATAAGTAAGTTTAAAATTAACATAACATTCATGAAGCATTTTTTCGCTTAGCTTTTGTTCGGTACTAGTGTGGAAAATTAGCGGTGTTTACTTAGTTCTCTAAAAGATTAAAACTCGGTCATATTGTACTGGGATAATGTTTACTTTCGTATGTTTCAGTAAAAAAAAAAATCCATAAGCAGAAAATTTATTAAAATAAATATGGCATTTTTCTACGAAATTAGAGAATTTCCGCGAAAGAATTGACACAAACATAACGTAGAATGAACTGAAGCAGGTGGAACTACGGCTGCAGTTGCTACGCGAACTAACTATTTGTACCATATTTATTGTACTTTGGTCATAATGTTTGTCTTTGTATTTAACACTAACGAAATCCAGTTTCTGTCCTCTCGTATTGCCATATTTTATTAGGTGTATAGATACCAGTTAGAATTCGTTTGCAAACGTGACTCTTTGTTATTGACTTGTAGGTTACTTACTAAATTATAGCATATTAAATGAGGATGTCATGTTCTTTAAGGACGTAGGAACATATACATATACATATCTACCTGTCTTTACAGAGTACTACTTCCAGAGTACTAAAAAACCGACCTCAAAATTTCGTGAAATTACATCTATTTGCCAAGTTTTATTGAAATTGGTTATCGAACGGTGCGAAACCGGATTCATCCCCTAGTTTGCCACCCTTAGAGGTGGAATCTTTTCTCCAAATTTAAGTCGGACCTCGACGACTCTTTCCAACAAAAAAAAAATCAACAAAATCGGTTCACAAATGCCTTCAGTTATCGCGTAACATACATACAAAAAAAGTCGAATTGAGAACCACTACCTTTTTTTAAAGTCGGTTAAAAATTTAGAAAAACGTGCATAAAAATGATGAAAAGGTGCACCTTTTTTCTCCTAAAAGCTTTCGTGGTGCGCTTTGATAAAAGTAATCACCGTCTTCAAATGTTCTTATAGGAATGTTTGAAAAATGAGGTGGTGTAATTGTATTTTATCCTTCGAAAAACCGGTTAGTTTGTTTTGAAGGAATTAATCATCTCCTGTTGAAATCTGTTATAAAAAATAAACTAAACTTGGTAGTTAGTCTACGAATCAATATTATGATAATCGAAATCCTAACATTCCTAGCGCGTTTAGTAAATACACAGAACTAGTTATGGGCCTATCTATAAATGTGGTAATTATGTACCTACATCGCCTACTAATAGTATAATATGGCAGGTGTACGTACACTCATACTCATATTACAATTGGCTTTAGCTAGACATCCTCCGGTCCCTCCAGTCGCGTAGGAATTTGAGAATTGGAGAGACGCCGTCCATTCGGCATAACGAGATGTGAGCATGCCTACAGCTCCGGTACCTATCTGGAAAATAGGGTGGGTACTGTACGTGCACCCGTGTCGGCTCACCTAAGGCACTATAGTCCATTTGTTTATGTACTTAACTAAATGTAAACAGTCTTGATACATCTTTTTATTGAAACATATACTTTACAAATCAATAGAATTAAAAATAGGCACGCAATTTCATATGAATCTAAGTATTTGTATTTTGTATTTGAAGGTAAGTAAAAATAATTTTATAAATGTATATTTCATTAAATAGACTTCTCAAGATTGTTTACACTTATTTAAGTACCTAAAGAAATGGACTATAGCCTTACAGAGAACCGGATGAAGTCCGTCCAAATGGGCTGATCTGGGGTTAGGACCTTACTTACATGGTTCCGTGCGGGTTATAGTGCCCTTCCAGCACTACCAAGAGATTGATAGGGAGGGGCACTATGAACAAAACTTATGTAGAAAGATATGGGGCAGGCCTTATGACTACACAAAAAAAAATTTTATACTCCACAGTGTTTGATGACCCGCTTACAGAAGGAAGAAGAACTTAAAGTGGAGCTGGGCAAGACATTTTGCGAAACGTGGTGAAGACAGACGGGGTAATACGATAACCAAATGGTGGACAAGTAATGGTTATAGAAACTTTTTGTAGCAACATGGGTGGACAACAAATAGCACAGGCTTGTGGTGAACGGCACAAAGCAAGGGCGGCCTATACCAAGCAGTGGGCGAAGTCGGGCTGTGATGATGATGATCCTATTTCAATCGATGCGAGAGTGTTTTGACCTTGCATTTACTTCTTTTTTATTTTTTTTCTGTTCATACACTCGTATTTGTCAATCTGATTGTACATGTTGATCAATTTTGAGATATTAATCATTTAGGCGCGTATACTCGTTATCGTGATAGGAGTTAAAAGTGACCCTTAAGTGGTATCAGGCTCTTCATTGCGGATTTTTGTAGCAATTACTTATTCCTATCATTTTCGTGGTTCTTAGTAGTGATAATACTCATAAAGAGTGTAGATATAGTGATATCATTCACAACGGTAATGCTATCTGTCTACAAATCAAGAACAAGCAAATATACCGACAAGAGATTATAGCTTTACAATATGTAAAAAATATAGTATGTAAAATACAGTGTGTATAATTTATTGATTGCATAGAATACTTAAACATTCTGCACAATACCTGGCTTTTTAGGCGATGTAGCTACATACGAGTATATAATAGCTAACATTTTTTTTAAACACATTACTTATCCATCATACACCTAAGTATTATAGGTACACATTATCTAGGCATTACAACAATGATGACGCTCACACTCAATATAGCCTCGCACTAGGGAAATCCTGTGTCGCTGGTGCCAAGGACCCACTCATAAACAACCACAAATTACACCCAAACTCACGAGAGAAATAAATGTAGGCCATACAAATATTTCTCCCGGCCCGGGAATCAAACCTAGAACCGTAACCGTTCGGCCACGGCGGCAGTTAAGTAAAGTTAAGTTAGTTAATTGTATAGAATACCTAGGTATTGTATAGAATGCCAGCCGTAGATTAGGCAAAGAATTAACTGAAATACGTAAAAATCAAATGAGACATTTCTGCGCTTCCGAGCTGGGAGTCTACTCTTGTCCTCCGTTCAACATACGGCCGAAACAATTACTGTCAAATAAATAACACTGGACCTAATTAAAAGATGCGAACGAAGCTTCATACTGGACTGTGGGCTTAAAAACGATCATTTATAATTATCGACTAATTAGCTAATCTGCCTGCTTAGTGCTAGGAAGCTGTCCACTCAATAAAAATTAACTACTGATATTAAACTAAATTACAAATGATAAATTTGTAATTTAGTTTAATATCAGTAGTAGATGGAAATCTCGGAAATCTACAGTACATTAGCTAAAACTTCCAAGATAATGATCGAAATTTCTAAAAGCGAACATGGAAACTCACTACAAACTAATAGAACACATAACTTCGTAATTTTCCACGGCAAAAGTTCTTTAAAATAATAAACTCACCGGCGGAAGTACCAACAGTTTATTGTTTTAACAGACTAGAGACTAACTAATTTACGTGTTGCGTTTCTCTATACAATTTCCACTAACAATTGAGTTAATCGAGAATTTCCTGGCAACTGTTCATGCAAATTAATTTGTTTGTTGGTATTGTGTCACATCATCATTATAATGTTTTGTGAAAACACTAGTAGGTATAACACGAACGCACTTTGTTATAATAACTATTAAAAGTACTTCAGACGGCCTAACTCAATGTTATTGTCACGAACCGCTTCCACTTTCTATCTTTACTATCGAAAGCTTCCACTCTTCTATTCTATTTCCACTAGTCGAGAAAGACCAAACAATTTATTTTGTATCGGCCTACCAAAATATGACCCGACTAATTTACTTTTCGGAACTCTTTGATATTTATAAGAATGTGGGCAAGAAACAGATTGAGCGATATTATAATTCTAAAATAATGTTAAGGTATAATGGCTCAAATTAAGACTACAATGTATCTTATTGTGGGAAGGTCCGACCTTCGCTTTTATCTGTTTTTGTGTGAAGTTCAAAAAAAGAAACTGATTATTGTCTTTTTTTGTTACTAAGAATTAAGAAAAGAAAAGATAAGAAATATAACATAATAAATACTACTAAGTGCAGTCAGGTCATCGGTTACGCAAAAAATCGTATTAAATATAATTTTTATTCGATATGTCAATGAAACATTTATAATTACTGGAATTTAATGATATCATACGAACTCCCAAATGACCGATAGTGTGGTAGCATGGTCCAGCTGTCTAGAGTATCTAATTACGTATAATTTACAATCCATATCGTCTACGTATACATTAACTCATAAACAAACGAAGTTATACTTTACTGACCCATAAGTAAATATCTATCTATTTTTATGATATCTGTCATGTGACGGGACGAACAAGTCGTGCGCCTCATGATATTTAGGTAGGTATATTTATTAATTTTTTTTGACGACTGTCACATTATGTGACTGGTCGAACAATTTGTGCGTCTGATGGTAATCGTCACGCCTGCTGCTAGCAGTGCCACTCAGAGCTTTAAACGTCTGAAGGTCGTATTCTAGAACTCTACTCAATGCTCAAGTCAGGATTCGAGTATGGTTTAAAGCACTCGAAGTCATACTCAAGTCCCTGCCATTAGGGTCGTATTTCCAGTGCAATCCTGACTTGAGCATTGAGTAGAGTTCTAGAATACGACCCTGACGGTAATTGCCACTGTGCCCGTCACCTTGAGTTGAGATATAAAGTCGCATGTGCATGTAGTTTCGCCAGCACTTACCCATCAAAACCAGAACGCAGTAATATTAATTTTACTGCTTGGCGACAGAAATAGGTATGGTGGTAGTACTTAAATTTATAATATAAATGAATAAATATAAATATTATAATAAAAAGACTTTAAAGCATGAATCTACAGCGAATGCGAAATGTCTGAAACGTTCGAAAAAATGCCAACATATTCCATGATAGTTACACATACCACCTTTACACAATCAACTGTATGAAAATTGCCTGTTTATTGCTAAAGTTTCTAAGTTCTTAAGTTTCTAAAGGTACAGAAATAATTATTATAATATGTTTGGTACGTTCGGGTGCAATCAATACCCTGGCGCTCTCAAGTAGGCACGCGATAAAAATAGAATTCTTACAGTTATATATTTCCCAGTGATCGAAAATTCGGGTGCAAATGTTGCAATTATAAATGATGTTGGGAAGCAATAGGTAGCCTGTTTACTTTGCTTGTGTCGCGAGTGCCCCAGCCTCTTTGGAAATGTCAAGAGAGACGGCCTTCCCGGCTAAAGTCCCTGTCAGGCCATTCTGTTCCGTAGGTAAAGCACAAACCAGACTCTACACCATAGGTAAAGTCTGCACTGTACATATCGGGAATAAAGAACAAGATGGGTGATAAACTAAGATTTAAAAATGTTTCAGTTCGTAATTATATATTTTTTATTACTATGTTTACATAAAAAAACTATTTTTGGGGAAGAATAAAACTATGAGTAGACGGAGTGATAGAGTATAAAAATGTAACCCAATCACATCAATCCAATCAAACTATGTATCGTTATTTCGTAGGTGATCAAATTACACACCTCTAGTCCTTAGCGGCATCAAGTTCACCTGAGAAAAATGATTTTTTGTATTACAAACATTCAATAGCTGGAAATACCTACACCATGCGTTCGTATCATCTATGTAATCATTGATTTTATAATAAAAGCTTTTCTACTTAGTACTTTTCTAACATGAGCTGCAAAACATTTTTTCTGATAAATTTTGCTTTATTTCTGAAATTTTATTATAAAAATGTATAAAGTGCCCTATAAATGACGTGTTTGGAGCGCTGGTGACATCGTCAGCCAGGTGATATTCGCGATGGCTCCATCGCAAGAATGGACCACGTCGCCTTTTCTACTCGGTGAAGATCGCCATATTTCATTGTATGTATATCACTCATTGTCGCCTCTCTGTGCGAACTGGCACAAGTGGATACGTGCAGTTGGAAACCACGTACCCAAACTGCCGCATTTCCTCAAAATTCTATGCGATATTGTAGTAGATACGAATCTAGGTAGGTAACTGTGAATTCGTACCTATCTAATATTCGTTTTATTGAAACAATTTTGATATAATTCCTTATATCAAACAATTACTAAACGAAATAGATAAACACAAACTGTACTTATACCTATGCTGTATATACCGAAATAGCCTGATGACACTGTAAAAACCGCTATTTACCGGTTGGTACTTATCTATTCGTATTTATGATTGTTATAAAAGATATAACGCTATTCTATTGTACCCAGGTCTCGGAAACTGGTAAAATTTCTGAACCGATTTGACTTATAATAATGACAAGGTTCCTGTTAACGATACTTAAATTTGTTTTTTGATTATCGGCTTTTTATAAATTTCACACGCTGCGAACGACATAAACCGGTTAATTCGAGTTTCTCATATCACTTGTATTCGATATTTTTTGGTCATGGTTGGTGATAACTTATGTTATGACTGTGACAAATGGATTGGGACGTGGTCTCGTGGTTACACCTGTTTTTAGTTGGTATAAGCACCAGCGTAAAACAAAGCAAAATATTCGTTATAGCATATGAAACTATACACAAAAGCTATGTGTAGTTATCCTTCGATAAACAAAGAAAAAGACAATTGACGTTCATTATGTTTTATATAAAAGGTTCTCTCTTGAGATTAATTAGGAATAATGAGGTAATATGACCCCTCTTATCTCTTGTACAGGATGGAATGGAGACCTTTTATCGCCACGAGAGTGACTGACGCAGCCGATATTACAGAATTGTTTTTGGACTGCAAAATGAACTTGGTAGTAATTAATATGGATTTAAGGTTCGCAAAAAATGTGAAAAGGTCTTACATATGTAATATTAAGTTTATTGAATATCACGATGTTTTACTACCCTGATTTTCTATTTTTTTCTGAAATTACTCCACTAGTACAAACTAATATTATAAATGTATGCGAAAGTAACTCTGTTCCGTTTTCACACCCAAACCGTCGTCGAACCAAATTTGATGAATTTTGGTATTGAAATAGTTCGGACCTAGGAGAAGGACATAGACTACTTTTTGGCACAAAAATAAATGTTAAATGGTTCACCCCTTAAAAGGTATGAAATTTTATTATAAAGAACCAATAATTTGTCAAGGTTGCTCGAAGTACCTACTTATTCAACGATCGATTCGATCGATTTGTTTATCGATCCGGTTGGATTCGAAGATGCGCCTTCAGCATACCGTGCCTGACGCTCTGCAACTGAGCTACGGAATGAACCAGCAGATCTTTTTTTTTTGTTCTTTAACGATTTTTATTACTGTTTTTCTTCAATCAGCCTACCTTTACAGCTACCGGCAGCTGACTAGAGATGTTATTTTCAAAATTAAAATCTAAATTATCTTTATTTCGTACGTAAGCAAATCAAGCAAAAGTTAAGTGGCAGTAGAGCTCCTTGTAAAAGAGTCCAGGAAAGTATTGCAATCTTATCTATTTCTGCCGCCAAACAGTAATGTCAGAATTACTGTGTTCCGGTTTTAAAGGGTAAGGGTGTTGGTGAAATTACAGTCTCATGGGACTTATCAACTTATGTTTCAGGGCGACGGGCGCAGTGGTAGTGCGCCTCAGATCTTTGCAATTTAAAGAGCTGAGTGGCACTGCAACTGTTTTGGAAAGGCGTGTCGCTTACCATCAGGCGCACGACTTGTTCGTCCCGTCACTAGATATTATAAAAAAAAGAAAAAGCAACACTTGTAGTCATCACATTTAAACAATTTTTAAAACAAAACTGTCGTATCGTTTATGTAATCCCTAACAGAGTAAGAAAATCCTCTCTTTAGTAAGATTGCCTTTACATGATTTTTAAACTTATCAAAGGATAGGTCCATAACGGCTTTTGGAATCTTATTACAATACTGTCCCACAAAAGAAACGAGAACCCTAAGTCTTCGATAACACCAGCTTTTAGCCTAATATTAAAATTATATGTCACTCCGTTTATTATACATTTCATGATTCAGACGCACATAAAGTATACTCTTATAAATAAACTGTGATGGTTTTAATAATATTGTGTTATTAAGTTTTTTGAATATCACGGTGTTTTACTACCATAATACTCAATAATTTTTTGTTCAATTACTCTACTTATTAACACAAATAACTAAAAATAATAATAATATTTTCTGGCTAGAGGATAATCATGATAAAGTCAATGGGGATTTTTTGGTAACTTTAAATAAACACAAAAGTTTCTAAGAATTTAAATAGAAATACGAACTTTGAAATGATTACAATCAATAATCTTAATCTTATTCATTAAAAATTAGTATTAAAACGATAATTTTTAGATTAAAGCTTAATAAAGGAAGTTTCTCTCCTTCAACTCAGAGGTTTCTTATGATTTTATAACCATATAATATCAATATACAGAACAAAAAACTGACTTTATCACACAAACATACAAAAGTCTTTCATCCCCTAGTTTGCCACCCTTAGAGGTGGAACATTTTCTTCAAATATAGATGGGACCACTTCTGAGGTAACCCACTTTCCAACAAAAAACAATCATGAAAATCGGTTCACAAAAACTTATCGCGTAACATACATACAAAAAAAAGAACAGTCGAATTGAAAACCTCCTTTTTTAAATCGGTTAAAAGAGATAAACAAACATCGTGAGAGTTAGAGATATTCGTAAGGAAAACCTACGTTGCCTAATCTAGTCTCCTCAAATTTGCTTTTTGAAGATAATTAGGTGAAGGTGACAGTGCGTTATTAATTTTCAAAAGATGTGACATAATTGATAAGACAACACCGCTTGGTAACAAAGCATTCAACACACAAAGGAAGTACTGCCACCTTACCTATTTCTGCCGCCAAGCAGTAATATCAGCATTACTGTGTTCCGATTTTGAAGGGCAACGGTGCTGGTGAAATTACAGGCACATGGGACTTGTCAAGTTATGTCTCTGCGTTTTAAAGCTCTAAATGACACCGCAATTGCTATAGCGTGTCGCTTAACACCACTTGTTCATCCTGGCACTTGGTATAATAATAATAAAAAATATTTTGCACATTTACTATCTGTGCCTATCTAAAATTTGATTCGATAACACGATGCTTCCTACTGTGGGCACGTGCGTTCATGAACAATTACTTATTAGTAAATCTTACATGGTTACCAATATTAAGATAAAAGGTTGATATGCATCTTAGATGTAAAAGTCTTACCTTAACTTCGACCACTCACTTAAAACACTTGGAGATAATACTACGACTGAATGTTTGAGTTTTAGTTTTCCAAAATAATTTATATGTAATTTTTCGACATAATATCCGTCAATTTTTTATTTACGACTGACACTGAAATGATAAATTTACTTTCGAAATCACTCATTTCAAATACTTGATGAGTTTATTATCAATGCACGGAAACAAGCGCTTGTTATCAAAATCTTTATAATTTTCGACAACAACAGAGTCTCGATAATTTTATGACGCAAATGTATCACGCAGCCGCAGCGTTCTAGATAGGATAGGAATTTTCCAACTTTAAACCATCTTTAAACTGTGCACAAATTCAAGATATTTTACCTATGAGACCTACATTGTTCCGATCATGTGAAGTTACATATATCAACTTTTGATATAGCAACTTCAGTCTACTTATGTATGTTAGCATTAATTAAGATTTGACATAAGCAAAGAGTTAACTCACTGCAAAATCATAGTGTCATAGACCAACTCCGTCGCCTGGATACGGTTGTTGACATGTTT